>NW_016803880.1:6695317-6771158 GCF_001698545.2 Rhinopithecus bieti | reverse complement strand
TTTTTTTTTTTTGAGATGGAGTCTCACTCTGTCACCCAGACTGGAGTGCAGTGGCACGATCACGGCTTACTGCAAGCTCCACCTCCCAAGTTCACATCATTCTCCTGCCTCTGCCTCCCGAGTAGCTGGGACTACAGGTGCCTGCCACCACGTCTTGCTAATTTTTTTGTATTTTTAGTAGAGATGGGGTTTCACCATGTTAGCCGGGATGGTCTCGATCTCCTGACCTCGTGATCTACCCACCTTGGCCCTGCAAAGCATTGGGATTACAGGCGTGAGTCACCGCGCCTGGCCAATATTTTAAGATACAGATTTTCAAAAGTCTGGTTCCCTTTTACTTCAGTTTTCTATAGTTTTTAGTGGATGTAAGTGTTTTTAAAGATACTTTGCAAAGTTACAAAATTTATTACACACATATCAATGGTTTATTGTTCATGGTAGTGGACACAAACACATATTTCAATAATATGATAATATCAATATTTTTATCAATTTATTATCAAGTTTTATTAAGTCATCACTGTTTTTCTCTCACAATGGTGCCTAAGAAGCTCTCTCACTAGTAAAAAGAGAACAGTTCCACTTTCTTTCTTTTTTTTTTGACCAATACATTCCTTTTTATTTAACAGAGTTTAAATTGGGTCTTACAGGGAGTAAACGTGGGTAGATTTTTTTTTTTCACTCATCAACTCATCATTTACATTAGGTATTTCTCCTAATGCTATCCCTCCCCCTGTCCTCCAACCCACAACAGGCCCCGGTGTATGATGTTCCTCTCCCTGTGTCCATGTGTTCTCATTGTCCAATTCCCACCTGTGAGTGAGAACACGCATGTTTGGTTTTCTGTTCTTGTGTTAGTTCGCTCAGAATGATGGTTTCCAGCTGCATCCATGTCCCTGCAAAGAACATGAATTCATCCTTTTTATGGCTGCATAGTATTCCATGGTGGATATGTGCCACATTTTCTTAATCCACTTTCTTACTAGTCACCACTTTCATGATAGTGTTGTCTCTGAGCTACAATTTCTATGGGGAACACTTTTTTAAGACTAAAATGTTGTAGGAATAACATTTTAGTTAAAACTAGATAACTTCACTTTAATAGACAAACTGTAGTCCCTAGCCTTACATTGAAAACAAACGAAACACACAAGCAACTCTGTGGAACTTCATGATTTTGAGGAAATCTTGAGTGTTCCCCAGGACATATGCAATATCCTAATCAATATCTCCCTACCACACAGGGTACCAGATCAGTTTTTATATTTTATATTAATTAGCATTATTTACTCCTCAGGTTTAAAATAAAATAATTATTTTAAAATAAATAATTACAAATGTCACAGTTTTCTTCCACAATGGATAATCTTGCATATACCTCAGTATGTCATCCTCATATTAAGAAACCAGCAATTTTAACTCTCTCAAAAGAACCCTTGGACATCTTATCCTAGTATAAATTTGGGTCACACATTGTGATAAAGAAGAGGAAACTGTTATTGACTCTAGAGTATTGCAAGGAATGGAAAATCCATAAATTCAAGAGTGTCTGTTTTCATACGCATCATAAAAGTACATGACTACTTAAACTCTGGATTTATAATGTTTGCTGAAAAAGAGCTAACCTTGTCGAAAAGACATTTAACACTTTCTGAAGGATTCTAGAATTAAATAAAAACTACTAAACAGGCAATTTTATTTTAAAGTTGTGTGCTTGCCTAAGGAAAGGAAAGAAATGAGAGGAAAATGTATGCATATTGAAATGTCTCAATTGCATGAAAACTTTTGATCTCTTCCTTGCCAAAAAAAAGTCAAAATTTATGATTGCATTAAATATGAAGATCTGGGATATAAGCATTCACTAATTTCACTGTATTTTCATTAATCTGCAATCAAATTTCTGAATGATACAAGTTGTCCATATTATATTTGTATAAAATATTACCAGAATATTTTACTCTTTATGTGGAAAAAAATAACTAAAAACATCTTTTTAAAAGGGCTAAAAACGGATTTTTAAAGAAAATCTTCTAGAATATTCTGAGGTTTTTTTAAATGTATGGAACTTATATATGCATATATGCAAGTCTTTTTTTCTTAAAGAAAATAACTCCTTTAAAAATTTTATTTTAGAAAATTTTTTTGGTCTTAAGGTTACTAAAAGAAATAAACAGCTTTACTTTCTAACCCAATGCAACAGTCCTCAAAATTTCCCATTGTTAAATCATGAATAAGGTACTAAAACCATTTTTGCTGAAGCAAATCATGAAGAGTTTAGAGTACACAAGCAAAGGGAATTATCAAAGCAACACTCAATAATTCCTTTATTATTACATAGACTAAAATATTTATAGGCTTTGTACCGAAATGTTAAAAAATAATCCTTTAAAATTACTAAAATTGTTACAACATTGTGGGAAATGAAGAAAACACTATTGAGCATTAAATATGTGTCGGGCATTCTGCTGCAAGTTTTCTATACTCATCTCATTTAATTAGACCCATTTCATTAGAAGGAAGATTATCTTCAGAAATTTAGTCATTATGTCAATATCAGGGAGCTTAGAACTTGCAGATAAAAGATTGAAAATTGAGAAATACTTTATCACAAAGCATTTCCTCATTGCAATGTTAAGGAAGACTCAAATTATCTCGTCAGTGGGCAAAAATTTTAAGCTGATGTTATTTTCGACTAGGCCAAGGATTCTCAACTTTGCAGCTATTGACATTTCAGGCTTGGCAATTCTTTATTGCCGGACTCTGTTCTGTGCAGTGCAGAAGGTTGAGCAGCATCTTTGGCCTCTGTTACCAGATGTCAGTAGCACACCTGACCCAACTCAATTCTGAAAACAAAATGTCTCCAGACATTGCAAAATGTGTTTTCTTGGGGGGCAAACTTGCCTCTGGTTGAGACCCATCAAACAGTAGAATAGGATGAGACAGTCAGATCTTCATCCTGCCCATATTCTACCCTTCCTTCTTCCCTCTGTGTACGTGCACATTCATCAACACACACAGAGTTAGAACTAACATCAAAGAGAGTAAGACTATAATGCTTACAACCTAGTAAAAGAAAACAAAAAATAGTATCTGAATCCACTCACATAAATTATAAATCAATAGTCACAATACAATTTTTTTGAGAACGCGAACAGAAACTTCATGAGCAGAAGAATCATCTCCTCAAGAAATCTTCATTGCCACCCTAAATTTAACTTTCAAATCTCAGCATGTCCACTAATTATTTAGGGAGCAAATATTATATTAAAGAATGTATAAAGCAGTGATGATATGTAATGCCCCACATGGTACGTTGATAAATCCAGAATAAACAAAAATGTTATCAGCCTACTAAATAATTCATCTAAAATAAATCCAAGAAAATCATTTTTCATCTTACCTTATGGGTAAGTTAATAAACAAATTTTCTGCAACATTCACAGTTTCTCAAATTATTTAATATTAATCAGATTGATTGGATGATTTTGAACCCCATTTGGGGAACTGCTACCTGCAAAGGAAAATTCAAGGTTCTGGACACTCAGTCACTTCTCAGTGACACTGCCTACTTTCCTAACTCTTCTTAAGGCGAAAAATCTCTAGTCTGAAATAAAGTTCTCAAGGTCCCACAATGAGAAGGCCATGAGATGTATACTAGGATATAAAACTTTTAAAGGGAAGAGTAAACGAGAGTCAAAAGTTCATTTGTTCTCTGTGGGCTTATTTTTCTTTCTCCTATTATTGCTATAAAATATTCAGGTCCAGGGAAGGTTTGAATGGAAGCAATACTTTCAGCCTCTTTAGGGAAAGAGGACAGAGATAATCAAGCTCACATAAGGGCCAGTCTACATATCACCTGTATATTTATTGCTGATTCACTATGAATTCATTTACACTACATGCTCCAAAATGTCACTTTTATGATCAGATAATTCTAATGTTGGCTATCAGTTTTGAAAACGGAAAAAAAAAAAAAAATCAGTTTTAAAAACTAAAAAGAAAAGAAAACCAAAAAACAAAACCACCTTTGTGTAAACTTGCTGCATCCTTCAGGCCACAGGAAGATCTCAGCTTCCAAATGAGGCAGTGGAGGAGATAGTGTTGTTTTCTCCATGGAATTTGTTAAATTTTATTTCTCTCTCTGTTTGTATGTCTTTTCTTCTTTGAATTGTCCTTCCTACATCATTTATCTTACACATACTCTCGTTCACCTAACTGCTGAAGGGATTTTTGTTGCAAACAAAATCTGTTCCTTTTTATCTCCTGCCTTTTATTTCCCTGCAGAATTTCCATTTTCCCTCCACTGAAACCTGGATCAATGGGTTCCCACTGACTCTGGATGATTTGCCATACTTGGTGACTTTAACATTTTCTCGGAAGTTTTATCTCAAACAACAACTTCTCAGGTCCTTCATCTAATTCCTACTAGTGACTTTCTGAGCCATTCCTCATCAGCCAACTGCAGATAAAGCCTTAACTACTTCACCTCCAAAATCACTATCTCAACCTCCTGCTCTATGACTGTATCCATGTATTTATGAAATAATCACTGTTCTCCTAAGAAGCTCGGCTCCACTAACCTCTCCATCATCACTCACTTAATCAGCTTGGTCCTTCCTTCATTTTACCATCACCTAACTTAGATCCTGTGGTTTATAATTCCAAAAACATTACTGAAAATGTGCAGTAAACTAGTACTTCTCAAATGATCTGTGATCAAAGACGTTGTTTTGTTGTTGTCAATGATGATGAAGATGATGGCCTTGTTTATAAATCATGCTGGGAGAGCAGTTTTATAAAATACAACTAAAAATAAATTATTAAATAATACAGTGTAAAAATCCCCAAAGGCATACAAAACACTGCTATCAATTTGTTATTAGAAGCGTCAACTGATAAAATGTTTTTAACTTGAAATCACATTTCATAACTTTTACTCTCATTTTCTGGAAAGTTCGTTTCTAGCTAAAGACTGGTAACAAACCATGTGCAAACTAATGCGAGTTTGTGTACTAGTTCAGTGTAGCCTTGACCTCTCTTTCCTCTATGTCTTTTCTTTGCACATGTCTGCCAAACTCTGGTCCCCAATGATCCGCCTTTCCCTGTGCTTCTGATATGGTTTGGATATTTATCCCCTTCAAATCTCATGTTGAAATGTAATCCTCATTGTTGGAGGTGGGGCCTGGAGGGAGGCATTTGGATCATGGGAGTGTATCCCTCATGAATGACTTTAGCACCATTTCCTTCGTGATGAGTGAGTCTATGAGAGATCTGATTGTTTAAAAGTATGTGGCACCTCCGTCCCCACCTTGTTCCTTCTGTCATCATGTGACATGTTAGTCCTCTGTCACTTCCACCATGATTCTAAGCTTCCTGACGTCTCACCAGAAGCAGATGCCAGCCCTATGCTTCTTATACTGTCTGCAGAACCCTGAGCTAATTAAACCTTTTTTTTCCCCATAATTTATCCTGCCTCAGGTACTCCTTTATAGCAATGCAAAAACAGTCTAATATAACTTCCAAAGAAATTGGAAGTTGGCCAGGCGCAGTGGCTCACACCTGTAATCTCAGCATTTTGGGAGGCCAAGGTAGGTGGATCACCTGAGGTCAGGAGTTGAAGACCAGCCTGACCAACACGGTGAAACCCCATCTCTACTAAAATATAAAAATTAGCTGGGCATGGTGGTGGGCGCCTGTAATCTCAGCTACTTGGGAGGCTGAGGGAGGAGAATTGCTTGAACCCAGGAGGCAGAGGTTGCCATGAGCAAAGATCACACCACTGCACTCCAGCCTGGGCAACAAGAACAAAACTCGGTCTTTAAAAAAAAAAAAAAAAAAAAAAAAAAAGACATTGGAAGTTATTCCTTCTGTTGTCAAAAACCAACTTTACTTCACCCATTTTTTGGATCTATCTTTATCTTCTCTGAAATCTTAAACTATTTTCTTTCTAATCTTTCAGTTTCTCATAATTAGCTGGCTCCTCCTCCTTGGTTTTCTGGACATGAACATATATTTCTCATCTTTTAAAGTAAAGTTCCCTTTAATCACTCATTTTCCACCTGCCATCCTATGTCTCTCCCCCGCTTTGTGGCGGAACTTCTTGAAATTTGTCTTCTTCCTCTGTGAGCATGTCTTAACTTAGCCCTTCTTATTCAACTTACTCCATTTTATTCTGTTCCCACCACACAAGTAAAATTATTCCTTCTTAGGTCACCAAATACTTCTATTTTAATAAATTCTATGAATGTTTCAGAAATATATATATAGTACTATTGCTTTTTTCTTCTTTCTTAAAACTGTTTTTCTCATTCTGGGCTTCTCTGATACCCTACTGACATAGCATTTTAAAAACATTTTTCTCTGCAGAATCATTCCCCTTTATCCAGATCATTCAATATTAGATTTTCTTTGGCCATTTTACAGACATTTCTTACTCCTTCTCTAAGCTCTCTCCCAAGCTTATCCATGCATATGGCTAAAACTACCTACAAATGATTATGATGTTCAAATTTGCTTCGTATTTAATCAATTCTAAGACAAGCTTTTCCTTATAGTTTAAAATATGATCTGAAAAAAATGTATCTAACTTAGAATAGATAAAATTTCAGAGTTTAATTGAAATATTTCTTCTTTTTCAGTGATACGTTAAAATATGGATATTAAAATTCATGATTTTTTTTTAGATTCACTAAAATCCAGTTATATCTAACTTTGATCCATCTGAAATTCAAGCTTATGTAACTACTCATAGTTTCCACTTAAATGTTTTAAATAGTCTTCTTCAATGAAAACTGTTGTTGAAACTATGTTCTATGTGAATAGTGACCTCTGGGGTTACATTGCCTAGTGATTCTGTAAATATACCCAAACTCAACTGTACAAAATTGAACACATGATCTCCACTTTCCCAGCCACCTCCCAGTCACCTCCTGAACTGTGGTGCTCATCCAATGTTCACTGTTTCGGTGAATTTTAACTTCACACATTCATTAACACAAACCAGAAACCTAAGTGTCAAGCTTCATATTTCCTTCTCCTGAAATGAGGCATCATGTTCTTTTGATTTTATCACCTAAATATTTCCCTAATTTCTCCAGTTTTCCCCATTTCTACCAATACTCTCTCCAGCTCAAGTGAACATCATCTCAACTAAAAGTACAAAATAGCTTTCTAACTTATTTGACCATACCCTTTCTGGCTCCCTTTCTTGTCTTTTCTCCATTCTGTGGTCAGAGTGATGAAACAATGCTGCCCATGTTTACAACCCGTTGATATCTTCCCATGGCTAGTATCCTTCTGGGAGGCTTTGTATTTTTGTGCTTTTAAGTGATACTTTATGTTGTGTCATTTTTCCTTGTTTGAGTAATGTCTTACCTTTAATTCTTTGATCATTATATTGAATGTCTGTATTAAGAATTTGTGGCTTTGTTGGTAACTACCAAGTGTGGCTCTGCTATTTCTGCACTCCCACTTTTCTTGAAGTTAGTCTGATATTTTCATTACGTTAAACCATGTATGAAATCCCAAGCAGTCATACATTAGAAAGGAAAATGTCTCAAATATGTCAATCTGATTCTTTTTATTAGACTAATAGTATAGCTTTTTTGACAGAGTGTAAAAAAATACCATTATTTACAGAGGTATGACATTTAAAATAAGTTTGTCGTATTTACGCACTGATCATTTGTTTTTCAGTGACCAACTCTTCATAGACGATAAGTTGAACTTCCAAAATATTTAATATACTTTTATCATACATTCATAAATAATTTAATGACTGACAAAATAGTAAAATGTCTGCCTGTTTACCTGGCTTCCTATGCAAGCAAGCAAAGAAACAAGCTTGTAACCACACAATGAGTGCTGTGTTCTATTGTGTGCTTCCGTCTCACCTTATGGCAAAGGAATAGTTCCCTAACAGTGTTTGAAGTTATTCTCCCCAAAAAACTCTATAAAAGTAGTACCACTTAATGGTATCCAAATTAGAACAATCTAGGAATTTAACATATGCAGGGTGTTTTCATAATAGTAAACTAAATAACTTCTTGAGCCTTTCCTTTTGCCTATGACTATATGCCTTTTCTTTGTGATTATGTTATTTTCTTGAGATGAAATAACCTATATCATGAAATTTCCTAGGTCTCTTGTAAGTAGGATAATGGGAAGTGCTTTCATACTTTTAAAATGTACCATGTTTATCAAGAACATTAAGACTCAAATTTATTAAATTTTTCAATGTTTACATTTAAACATCAAAATCACTCATTTTCTACTTATTGCAGTAAGTTATAAACATTATATATTTCAATACATATTACTATAATTTATATTTTGGGTTTGAAGAAACAAAATATCTGATTAAATTTTAATAGTCATCAAGATCCTGTAGAAACTTTGTGTCTGTAGGTGTGTTGCTTATTATGTGTAACTATAATATGCCATTGAATAACCTACTTATCCCATGTCACAAGTCTTTTTGAAAAAAAAAAAAATTGAAAATAAACCAGTGTTTTTATTTCACTTTAGCATCATCATATAACTACCTCTATCCTATAATTTATAAAACAGAAACAGATTAATAATCAGGACCTGCTCTATATATCTATTCATAAGCCCTGAATCTTCATACAAGAGAACTTCTAATTACTTTCATAACAGAAAGTAAAAGTTGAAGCAAGAGAAGAAATGTAGGAAGCTTTCTACTATTTTAATGGAAGATTGAGGAGAAGGAGTTGAAAGCCTCACTCTGGCTTCAGAACAGGCTATTTTTCTCTGATATAACAGAGATTTTGATGCAATGAACCTGATACTGTAATTCAGTCCATATGTGATGCTGGGCCTCTTTCCCTTATTAGTTAGAATCTGTAGAAAACAAGTATTGATATTATAGAGTCTGACACTACATATCATATTTTATAACATGATTATATAATCTGTGCAAGTATGATTAGCAGAAATATGCTAAAAATTATTACCATTAGATATATAAATATATTATTTTTATAAACCTCAATAATGTCCTTAACTTACTGTACTAGTCTGCTTTCACACTGCTATAAAGAACTACCTGAGACTGGGTGATCTAAAAAGAAGCGAGGTTTAATTGACTCACAGTTCCACATGACTGGGGAGGCCTCAGGAAACTTAAATCATGGCAGAAGGCAAAGGTGAAGCAAGGCACAACTTACATGGCTGCAGGAGAGAGAAAAAGAGAAAGAGGAGGTGCCACATACTTTTAAACTATCAGATATCATGAGAACATACTATCATGAGAACAGCAAAAGGGAAATCCGCTCCCATGATCCAATCACCTGTCACCCAGGCCTTTCTTCCAATTTGACATGAGATTTGGAAGGGCACACAAATCCAAACCATATCACTTATCTAACAATGTGTGCATGTAAATTTTAAAATATCAGTAAGAGCCTTTAAACACTATTATATAACATATATGTAATATATAACATGTTTATATATGTACATACACAAGTATATGTATAAAATCTTAAAGAAAAATTCTTTCACCCAGGATTACAAATTAGGGAAGTATGGGTTTGTATATAATCCTGGAATTATATAATTTTATTTATTAGATTTATGATAATGATTTTCTTTGGAAAGTTGAAAATTAAATCATAAATTTTAAAACTAATAAATTAAAATCAAAATGTATCTGTAATATATTATATTTATTAAAATTAGAAACTAATTCTAAAATATTAGAATAGTTTTTATTTTCATTTTTTATATTTATTTTTAGAAACTTTTAAATTGAATATTTATAAACAAAAAGAACAAGTATCTTGACTATTATGATGATAATATGGGGACAGTCTATTTTATGCAACTCTTGGTTTCCATTTCTCCTGAAAATATAAGCACTAATCTGATATAGTACAAAGAATGATCAAATGTCTTTTTATTACAGCTTTAAAAAAATCTCTTTATCTGCTCTCAGAAGTGAATTTTCATTACTGAGCCATATAATATTGCTGCCACAGAACTCCTACTAGCCAGAGATAAATTAGAGAGCCCTGAAAAAAAAATGACCTGAGTAAAATGAAACAGGTGATGTTGGTAATATCACTCCTACAAACTAAGACAGAGTGTGTTCTCTCCTCTTTTTGGCTCACCCTAGTGAGGGCTGTCATCTGACTTGAGTTGGTTCTCTGGGATCATGAGTAGAGGTGGCTCCCATCTCCGACATCAGAGACTGAGGCCAAACATGAGAACCACAGCAGGTATTTCATTATTGAGAGAGATACTCACTCTCAAGTGGGTTGTTATGCAATTGAGCCAATGCTAACCCTGTTTAAAAGGGTACATTTTCCCTACTTTATTGTTAGGAAAAAGCACATCATGTATTGACATGTTGTACTGATTTTTCATAAAGCATTTCATCCATCCCATAGTTAACTATAGATCATGAGTCCATTTGACATGAAGTAGGGTCGTGTATTTCATCCTTCTTCTCCAACATTGTTTTAACAGCTCTGTCAGCATAGACTAAAAACCAATGGTACTACAAAATCCTTCTCAATATTCTAAATTTTGAAAATAAACTTTCAATATAACTTCTGCATTGTATCAGTTTTACTGCATTTTTGTCAATGAATTTAACTTCATTAAAAAAAGTGAATTGCTGTTTATAATATGTTGGAATTCTCTATTAACTAGGTCACAAAGACAATTTTGCAAAATATTTCATGCATTTGTGATAACTGCATTATTATTGACAAGGGATCATGAACCTAGGGCCTCCACTGACTGGAAAACCTTTCAGAACTCCCTGATAGCCCTAACCAAGAATCTGGCCCTGGCTATAACAATATGTTCTGCAGTATAACTATACCATCTCCATTTTCTATTACATATCTTGTGGATTTAGAAGAGGTATCCTACATATATTACCTTTTATATTAAAAGTACTCCCTTTTGGGAGGCCGAGACGGGCGGATCACGAGGTCAGGAGATCGAGACCATCCTGGCTAACATGGTGAAACACCATCTCTACTAAAAACTACAAAAAACTAGCCTGGCGATGTGGCGGCGCCTGTAGTCCCAGCTACCCGGGAGGCTGAGGCAGGAGAATGGCGTGAACCCGGGAGGCGGAGCTTGCAGTGAGCTGAGATCTGGCCACAGCATTCCAGCCTGTGCGACAGAGCGAGACTCCGATAATATTGGCAAATGTTTCTGCATAGTCATCATTTTAAAAATAGAATACACTGTGTATAGTGAAATACATCAGTCTCTTTCATTCATACTGAAAAACGAGGCTTGTCTTCCTGAGTGAGAAGGACCCCTATAATTACAAGCTTACCTGCACATCTGTTCACTTTGCATAGTAAAAGTAAATATTTCAATTTCATGGGTCAATTAGGCTCCACTGACCCACAGGATATGACCTGAAATGAGGTAAAAAATTAACACACCTAGAACGAGACCACATAATCATTTTAAGATCCTGAGTGACAGGTAGGTTAGATTTGCTCTGCATGAGGATTAAAGGCTTCCAGCTCAAATTTTCACCTATCTCAAAGTAGAAAAGGCCATACTGTATTTCATAAAGCATCTTCGTCAATTGAAAACACAGTAAACACGGAGCATCCCTGAAAAACATAGTTCCAAATCAGGCTCTAAATTCTCAATTCGGGTCGTTTGTTTATTTGTTTGTTTTCCTCATAAATTGTTTAAGTTCCGTGTAGACTCTGGATATTAGGCCTTTGTCAGATGGACAGATTGCAAATATGTTCTGCCATTCTGTAGGCTGTCAGTTTACTTTAGCGATATTTTTTTCATTGTGCAGAAGCTGTGAAGTTTGATCAGATCCCATTTGTCAATTTTTGCTTTTGTTGCTATTGCTTCTGGTGTTTTCATCATGAATTTTGTCTTGAATAGCATTGCTTAGATTTTCTTTGAGGGTTCTTAAAGTTTTGGGTTTTATACTTCCGTCTTAACAATAATCCAAAAAAAAAAAAAAAAAAGCTCCACATCACTGATCATTAGAGAAATGCAAATCAAAACCACGATGAGATACCACCTCACATCAGTCAGAATGGCTATCATTCAAAAGTCAAGAAACAGAAGATACTGGTGAGTTTGCAGAGAAAAAGAAACCTTTTTAGACTGTGGGTGAGAGTGTAAATTAGTTCAGCCATTGTGGATGACAATGTGGCAATTCCTCAAAGACCTAGAGGCAGAAATACCATTTGACCCAGCAATCCCATTACTGGGTAATTACTGGGTATATATCCAAAGGAATATAAATCAGTCTATTATAAACATGCATGCACATGTATGTTCATTGCAGCAGTATTCACAATAGCAAAGACTTGGAATCAACTTAAATGCCTATCAATGATAGATTGGATAAGAAAAATGGGGTACATATACAACATGGAATACTATGCAGCCATGAAAGAGAATGTGATCATGTCCTTTGCAGGGACACGAATGGAACTGGAAGACATTATCCTCAGCAAACTAACACAGGAACAGAAAACAAAACACCACATGTTCTCACTTATAGGTAGGAGCTGAATTATGAGAACACATGGACACATGGGGAAGAACAACACACACTGGAGCCTGTCAGGGGTGCTGGGGGCAGGGAGAGCATCAAGAAGAATAGGTCATTGATGCTGGGCTTAATACTTAGGTGATGGGATGATCTGTACAGCAAACCACCATGACATAACATTTACCTATGTAACAAACCTGCAAATCCTGCACATGTACCCATGAACTTAAAAGTTGAAGGAAAACAAATTCTCAATTGGCATTGTTGCATCAGATAGCCTTTCCAAAAGTTGTGTGAAGCTTAGAGAAGCACTAGGTAGAACTGGCTCATAAAACCAGTGGTAGGAGCATGGGAGAAGAGAAGGCCAAAGGGTTTCTATCTGTGACAAGAACCCTAGAGAGAAGCAAGATAGCATTTACTGATATGCCAGAAACTTTATAAATATTCTCTCCAGTAGTAATTAGAAGCAGATATTTTGATTAGATATTTTTACCTATATTTCACAGAATCATTTCTCCTGATACATATTTCTGTAAGCATTTACTACATAACTCCCTCTGAGCTCGCAACTCGTGATGCAAGGAAGTAAAACGTAACCTGCCACAATGTTTATAGAAAAAGAACAAAGGCATCTAAGAAGACACAATAATTGGTATAAATCTCAGAAAATAAGTCTCCTAACCTAGTATGTTCCTCAGAAAATGTGTGTTTGAAACTGCAAACCGATCAATTAAGTACAGATATTGAGATTAAACATTTACTTTTTTTTTTTTTTTTTTTTTTTTTGAGACAGAGTCTGGCTCTGCCACGTGTAGGCTACAGTGCAGTAGCACGATCTTGGCTCACGGCAACCTCCGCCTCCCAGTTTCAAACAATTCTCCTGCCTCAGTCTCTGGAGTAGCTGGGATTACAGGCGCGTGCTACCATGCCCGGTTTATTTTTGTATTTTTACTAGGGACGGGGTTTCACCATGTTGGCCAGGTTGGTCTCGAACTCCTGAACTTGTGATCTGCCCTTCTTGGCCTCCCAAAGTGCTGGTATTACAGACATAAGCCACTGCGCCCAACCAAAATTTTTTATAACAATTCAACATTGCAATGATATCCAAAGGTCTAGTCATTTTTTTTATGATTCATATAATTTTTATGGATCATATTTTTTGTGTCTTACAAAATATTTTGGTCCATGATGGATCAGGGTTTTAAAAAAGAAAAAACTGGTCCTTCATCACACTATGTTGAGAAATATCAACCTAATCTAGCTGTGGGTAGAAGACAGCTATCCAGGAGAAGAGAACAGCTTGGATGGCTCCTGAATCATAAGAACCTACATCCCCTTCAATGAAACAGGTGAACAAAGGGTAAACAAAGGGAGATAAGAACAGCTCACACATAGAAATCACCATGTAAAAATGAAATGAGAACCCAAAGTTTAATCCTTTTCCAAATTGTGACAATTTGTAAACATTCGAGTCGAGATTCAAAATCAACTTTAACCATAAAGTTTCTACTTGTTTCACTCACATCAAAGTCTCATAATAAAATTGGTGACTGATGGATAAAGATGTTTCCCTTCCTTCATAAGTAACCTAGAGTCAGCCCTGACAACTCTGATTTTCCAAGACATATTTCACTACTCCTGCTGTTTCTGTTGGAAGCAAAATACAGATAGAAGCAAAAGCATATGAGTAAATACAACCCCTCACCTCTGGTGGGTGGAGTCAGGGGTGCTTTCTTAATTGCCGAACTTCCCTTGAGAGCAACTTGGGCAGTAAAAGTAGCTTTTGACACCCTGACGATCTCTGGGTGTTTACATCTACTCTCAATTATCGTGTTGCTCACAATACTGACCGCTATTCCAAATATGTAAAAAGGAGAGGAACATTTCAATAAATACATTATATTTTACAAATACAGTATTAAAGACCATTTTTTTTGTTCTGAAAGGTTAATTTTACAATTGTTTTAAATCTCATGAGATATTTTAAGAGAAAGTTGTTTTCGCCTTTGTTTAGCCAATGCAAATAATTTCTTTGGACTCACTCCACCTTTTTCCAAGAGGTCCCCAAGCACTTTTTCTATGGAGTGTCAGAAATCTATAATAAGCAAAATTGAACTCAGTTGCTGATTTCACTTGTTCACACTGTGTATCAGCAGAGTCATTAGAGTAACCACATCCAGTGGTGCATAATTAGCCCTGACTCCTACAGGTCTTGAAGTCATCATTAACTAAGTAAAGAGCTATTTTGCATCTGTAATTTTAGCCCCTGAACCAAGATAAAAAGATGATTTGAGTCATTCTGGGAAGACAGATTTCTTGTAGAGAATGAGAAGTATTAAATTAACCAGGGAACTGGCATCAGGAGCATAGCGCAGGAGGGGGTACTGAGGGCAGGAAGCTGAGATCACAACCCTTACTGAGGTTCTAATAAGAGATGTCACAGTGATCCCAGCATATATTTATCGGAGACTTACTCAGGACTCCAAGTAAGGATGTGAGTGAACTAGAAGTCATCATGGACTATCAACAAAATAGATGGGCTTTGATGCAATATGACCTCATGTGATGTGGTGTAGGTAGAAGAGCCTCCTAGCACAGTGCTGGACGTGGACTTTGGGGTCAGGAGTTGTGAGCTGAATTAAACTCTGAAAGAGTCAGGTAATGTGGCTGGGCCTTGTGTAGAGGGTTCTCAATTTTGAGCATATCAGAAAGAACTGGTTTGCTGGTTAAAAATGCGCTTCCCTGGACCAACCCTAGAGATTCCTTTTGTTTGTTTGTTTGTTTCTTTCATCTAAAAAACCAAAAGGGATACATGTGCAGAATGTGCAGGTTTGTTACATAGGTACTCGTGTTCTATGGTGATTTGCTGCACCTGTTGACCCATCCTCTGAGTTCCCTCCCCTCACCCCTCATCCCCCAACAGGCTCTAGTGTGTGTTGTTCCCCTCTCTGTGTCCACGTGTTCTCAATGTTGACTCCTACTTATGAGTGAGAACATGTGGTGTTTGGTTTTGTTCCTGTGTTAGTTAGCTGAAGGTGATGACTTCCAACTTCATCCGTGTCCCTCCAAACGACATGATCACATTCCTTTTTATGGCTGCAAAGTATTCCATGGTGTATATGTACCACATTTTCTTTATCCAGTCTATCACTGATGGGCATTTAGGTTGGTTTTATGCCTTTGCTATTGTAAATAGTGCTGCAATAGACACATGTGTGCATGTGTCTTTATAGTAGAATGATTTGTGTTCCTTGGGGTATGTATACAGTAATGAAGTTGCTGGGTCAAATGGTATTTCTGAATCGCCACACTGTCTTCAACAGTGGTGTGGTTGATCTAATTTACATTCCCACCAACAGTGTAAAAGTCTTCCTATTTCTCCACAGCCTCGCCAGCATCTATTGTTTCCTGACTTTTTAATAATCACCATTCTGACAGGCGTGAGATGGTATCTCATTGTGGTTTTCATTTGCATTTCGCTGGTGATTGATGATGCTGAGCTTTTTTTCGAACTTTTTTTTTTGTCACATAAATGTCTTCTTTTAAGAAGTCTCTGTTCATATCCTTTGCCCACTTTTTGATGAGTTTTTTTTCTTGTAAATAAATATATTTAAGTTCCTTGTAGATTCTGGATATTAGACCTTTGTCAGATAGGTAGATTGCAAAAATTTTCTCCCATTCTGTAGGTTGTCTGTTCACTCTGATGATAGTTTCTTTTGGTGTGCAGAAGCTCTTTAATTAGATCCCATTTGTCAGTTTTGTGTTTTGTTGCAATTGCTTTTGACGATCTGGTCTGCTGGTTAAAAATGCAGCTTCCCTGGCCCAACCTTAGAGATTGTGAATCAGTAATTCTGGAGTGAGTGCAGGCACCATGACATGAACAAGACTCCAAGGTAATTCTAATGGAGACGTCCAATAAGTAGCCATAGGGAGGAAGGGAAATATGAGCGAAAAGAAGTCATAGAAGCAATTTACAACCTGACAGGAAGATCTAGAACAACGATATAATCTACTGAAATATTCTTGAGGGCACAAAAGGGAAGACAAAATTTATCATGACCACCTTCCCTCATTCAGGCTAAAAAAATTCAGAAGATATAAGAAATTGCTAAAAGTTATTTTAAATTTTTCACTTCAATTTACTGTAACAATCAAATTGAGTGCATGGCAAGCAGTCGGAAAAAGGGGATTTTATTTTAAAGTAGGGAAAACGTGGGTTAAAGTCCCCATTCTGTCCCTTGGTGACAGCATCACTATTTATATGCAACGTAACTGTTCCACACATCAGATTCCTTAGACATAAAATACAAATAATGTACTTGTAGAAAATAAATAACATGGGAATTAAATTGATAGCCTATGCACAAGCCTCTAATGCTACCCATTTCACATGGAAGAATCTTCCATTTTTAAAATAGATCGATGAATGAATATTATAGAAAACAATGGGTAGATGTTTAAGCATTAATTCTGAGTATGTCTGTGAGGTTGTTTCTGGAAGAGATTAGCATTTAAATTGGTAGATTGAGTAAAGAAGATCACCTTCACCAACGCTGGTGGGCCTCATACAATCCTTAGAAGGAAAATTTGTTTCTGTTTAAGCTCGAACATTTACCCTCTGTCCTTGGACACAAGTCTTCCTGGTTTTTGGGTCTGTAAACTGAGACCGAAGTATGGTACTGGCTTTCTTGTTTCTCTAGATTACAGACAGACGATTGTGGGGTTCTCAGGCTTCATAAGCATGTGAGCCAATATTTTAACAAATCTCCTCTTAGATATAAATCTGTATCTGACCTATTGGTTCTATTGCTTGTACATCCTTCACGTAAAGCATTCACTTGACAACTTAATCATCAACAGAGCCTACCTGTCTTTAGAGCCAATGCTGTTTGATTATAGAGAAAAAATAATGCCTTTGTGTCTTGACTTTTGAATATCCTTCCCATCTTCTTCAGTATTTTTGTGACTCTTGAGAGGATGAACTGCCAGTAGTCCCACCGCAGTTCCCAATTACTGGGGCTGTCTTCCATGTTAATTCTTCAGTTGTCCTCATTTATAGGCATCACTGTCTCATCTTGATTTCACTGGAAGCCAAACTCTTTGTCACCTTTCATTTATTTTGTAGCACATGTTAGACCATACATTAACTTCATTTTCTGTGTAGTTTTTATTGAAATGTAGAACTATGCACAGTTGGCTGGCACTGTGCCTTCCAAATGGAAGGATGATGAATAATGCAGACTAAAGGGCATAGAAAAGATTACTTTTCTAATCTGCAACATGCATTTCATGCTATGGAGATCCCCAAGCTTCCACCAGAAGCAGAAGAAATGCTATGATTTACAAATGGATGGTGCTTCTCTATTTATAAATCGTTTCACACATGACTTAATCTTTATGACAACAGTGTAACCTAGGTTGTACCTCAAGGCTCACTTTGAAGATGTGGAAAACTGAGAATCAAAAAGCATGTATAAATTGCCCAAAGTTACATAGCTAGTGAACTTAACAGCAGGGCACGATGCTAAATCTTCTCCACATTACAAAATGTCTCCTGACTGCAGGGACTGAAAGTATGTAAATAAATAAAGTCACATACATGATCAGACAAGTTGTCTAGCAACAGTCACCCACTCTTACGATTTTTGCATAATTTGATTCAAATAATCATTGTGTCTTGTTCTACTCTTATCAAAAGCATTATTTTATTATCAGTCTCTAACACACGAGATTGATTTATTAAATGATTGCCTTTGCCTCCTTACAGTAGTTGAGTCAAGCAGTTCTGACAGCTGTCATAAATTAATGATGCTGTGGAACCATTGCATAAGTCAGACATGTCTTAGTGCTAGTTGTTTTAATTTACTTGGGTCAAAATACTCTGAATGTTCGGCATGCACAAAATTTTGGGTCGTGACAATCAGGAGTTGTTGTATCTAATTATATTTGACTTAGCTCCTAATGGTATTTGTTCTAGGTAAATTTTGACTATTCTCCAGTTAAAGAGTTCTACAAATAAAATTATGCCATATTTAAATTATCTTTTTAAAGAACTAAAACTATATTTACTTTTCTGTTTTATAATATGAAACTATACATCTTTTACTACAGTAGGTCATAATCACAGTAATGATTGCGTGCTCTGTATTTATAACGCTGGGAGAGATCTTTAGTTGTTACTCGTTTCATAGTAAACTACTTATATAAATGATCTTGTCAAACAGCTTACTCTTTTCTAAAAATCCTGTTAACTTCACCACTGAATATTTTATAAATAATTTTAGATATATTTGCAGCCTCAAGAGATTGCTAGAATTCCAGGTAAGATAAACTGGAGCATGAGACCGAGCTCACAGATCAAGCTGAAACCCCAAACACATAGGAAAATGTTATGCAAATTTATTTGTAGGGAAGAAAACACATTCTTTTGCTCTCTTCATCCTGCTCCTATGGCTATAGCGAAGGATGTGTTTATTTACCCTCTTCTTGACACTTCTTTTCCCAGAAAATGAGTTGTCAAAGCTAGAGGCATTAATTAGACACATTATGCCAGGGGGCCACACTCCCTGGGCTGCGGACTGGTACTACGGGTCTATGGCCTGTTAGGAACCTGGCTCCACAGCAGGAGGTGGGCAGCAGCTGAGTGAGCATTACTGCCAGAGCTCCGACTCCTGTCACATCTGTGGAGGCATTCAATTCTCATAGGAGCACGAACTCTATTGTGAACTGTGCATGCGAGGGATCTAGGTTGTGCACTCCTTGTGAGAATCTAATGTCTGATGATCTGAGATGAACAGTTTCATTCTGAAACCATCCTTCTCCCACCCCTACTGTCTATGGGAAAATTGTATTCCATGAAACAGGTCTCTGGTGCCAAAAAGGTTAGGGACTGCTGCAGTTTGCTAGAAGATAGTAACCCTACAGTCTGCCTTAAGATTAAAATTCCTTTAGAGAATTTAAAGGGTCTGCTTTTTCAAACTTCTGCTTTCTGGGTCCATGTGGAATTCAGGCACAGGTAAGGCCTATCTCTTTAGAGTAGGTCTCTCTCTCTCTCTCTCTTTCTCTCTCTCTCACACACACACAACACACACACACGCACACACATACTCTTTCTCTCTCTTCTCTCTCTCATCCTCTTTTTCTGCACATGAAAATGTATAATTGTTAGATTTAGGGGAGACAAGGAAAGATTGCTTGGGTCTTCAGCCCAAGAGTTTACCTAATTAATGTTTGGTTGAATTATAAAGTTGAAAATTTAATTGTAATTAAAACACACTTTGCTTCTCGTTTGGCTATTAAGTTTTTAGTCTGGAGTTACTTCAGATCACAGCTATGGACACTGGCTTCAAAAATTAATGCTATTAAAATAACCTCATACCAAATCTCTAATAGTTAACATAGTTTGTATACATAGCTCTAAATCATGTCACCGAACCAATGTTTAATGGTGACATCTCAAAATAATGGAAACGGAATATGTGTTTGGATTTGTAAGTGTATTAGATTCCTAGGACTGCTGTAACAATTTATGACAAACTTCATGGCTTGCAACAATAGAAATTTATAATTTTACAGCTCTGGAGGCAAAAAGTCCAAAATTAAAGTGTTGTCAGAGCTTCATTCTTTCTAAAGGCCCTGAGAGACTATTTATTTGAGTCACTCTCCTAGCTTCTGGCGGCTGCTGGCAATCCTTGTTTCATGGCTTGTGAATATATTCCTGCAATCTCTGCCTCTGTCTTATAAGAGATAAGGGAGAGAGAATTGAGATACAGACACAGAGGAGAGACCCAGGGAAAACACAAGGGGACAAGGCTGTGTGACTACAGCTCATTTGAGATTCCCAATTGAATTACATTGGCAAAGATGCTATTTCCAGATAAGATGACATTCACAGATTCTAGTGGGTTAAGATAAACACACACACACACACACACACACAGTGGGTTAAGATATATATATTATTATCTATATTCTTATATATACGGATATATATTTATATATAAATATCCATATATATTCTTATGTGTATTCTTATATATAGATATTTATATATAAGAGATATACACATATAGATATTTATATATAAGAGATATATGTATATCTTGACCCACTACACACACACTCGCCCACACACACACACCCCCACACACATTTGAGGGCCATTATTTAATGCACTCTTAAACTATAGTAGAGAATAGTAAAAACCAGTTCGCCGCCACTGTCCTGAGCAGTCTTTGGATGTTAGTGTTTCCATATACATTTAACTGAATAGACTCCAAGGTGTGCATTACCTAAATTCTCTCCTCCTTAATGACTATTTTCAAAAAAAAGTATTTGTAGACTGTTGGAGCTATGCCCAACTTGAGTTTAGAACTGAAAATTAAAACCTGAAACTAATGTTTGTGGGCAGGTGGTTTAATTGGTAAATTATCCTTGGGAGCAAGAAAGAAGAACAGGTGGAAGTAAACGAGAAAGAAGAAATCCAGTAAAAGAATGTGTTACTGGGTTTGCAGTTTGTGTTTGATCTTGCACGGATTTTTTCAGGGGCCTTAAGACCTTGGAACTGCCATCTGGGCATAGACAGAAGGGAGCATTTATATGCCAGCAACCGTCTCCCATTGGTTAGCAATGGCTCAGTTGAAATTAATTTCTCTTTAATTTCAGTTTGCATAAGTCTGAGTGTGAATATGTCCTCATTGGTATCTGAAACCAAAACCAAAGAGAATTCCTAGAACAGGAAGCAAGAAGTAAAAGGTTGCTGTGAAGTTGCCTGAAGCTTGTGGAAGGCTATATGAGAGTATTTGCTGCAGCTAAAGAAGGGGGTGAAGGTGCTTCAAGTGACACATTAAAAAAATTGTATAGATCTATTTTTTTCCTGTCTAGTTGTTTGCATCACTCAACTCTCACTTGTACTTAAACCAGTCCATTACAGTATCCCATTCATGAGATAGGGATACTGTATCGATTTAGGAAAATTGACACAAAAAGGTTAATGGGAAAAGCCAGCTAAGGTTCCTAATCTTGCAGTTTGTCTGAATCAATAGTTATTACTCATCGCCTTCTTCCTTCACTTCCAATTCTAGATTACTCTTACCCCTTGCTAGCAATTAGTTAGTCTTGCTTACTTGCCTGTTGGAGGTAACCCAGATCATCAAAGGGGTATTGATTAGACTGTGATTGTTTTTATTATCTATTCACTATGACAGTTTTAATTAACTTGTCACTGCTCCCAATTAGGAGCATCAGAACATATTGCTCCCAAGATGTAGCAATAACTCTAGCTTCTTTTAATAATTAGTCTTGATTACATTTGCAGATACAGTAATTCATTTGTTTAGCTCTTTTGCCTGCTGGTCCACTGGTATAAAAAGGCCCAAATGACCAACAAGTAGTTGTCTTTTCAAGTTCAGTTAAACCCTGATAGTGTCTCTTAGAGAAATTGTGATTTGGAAAAGCTTAAGGTTGTGAGGATACATTTCACACACGGATTGCTGGAAATGATAATGTAATGGAACAATTTTACATTCATACCTTGTATATTATCTTGTGTTGGCCATTGGTTTTCTTCATGCCCCACATTGTAAAAGACAGTGCCCAATCCCAAAGTGTGTTGTCACTGAGAAGGCACTTTAGTTAGAGTTGTTTGTAAAAGGCCACTCCTCCAATCTGACAGAGCAGGTACTTCCGAGTGGTGACGTATGTGGGAGACCTTTGTTGTAAAATGGTCCATGGTCCAAGGCAATTCTGTGCAGGATATGTTCTCAACTGATAAAGCACCCAAAAATCTTCAGGTGGTATTGCTGATGTAGGAACTGAAGGAAGGAAAGGAAACCCACATGTATAGTGTGGAAAATCCTAATATCACTGGAACCACTCTCCCCACCAGGTCGAAGGGATCTAATCAATCAATCTTAAGTAGAGGCTAGTCGTCTCCAAGAGTGTTGCTATATGGGTGGTTAGATGTCACTCTTTGCCGCTGGCAGGCTGGAGATTCAGCAATAGCTGTAGCTAAATTAGCTATAGTGAGAGAGATTCTATGTTACTGGATCAATGTTTAGTCCTGTTTGTTGTTACCGTAGCCACTTCATTCACAGGTTCGCTTTCATATTGGGTCATTCTACTCAGTTTATTTGGTAGATGAGCTCCAGTGGAAGCTATCTACATGCTACACAAAGCTCTGCATGCTTTATGCTCATCCCCAAAAGTTCACTCACATGGTTCCTCCCAGGACTGCCTGATCTCTAATTTTCGAATCTTTCTTCTTCCAGGTCCTTGACCAAATAGTTAAGACATTTGACATTTCAAAAGATTTATAAATATCAGAACTGCTGTCTACGTTTCCCCGTGGTATGGTTTGGCTATGTCCATCCAAATCTCATCTTGAACTGTGGTTCCCATAATCCCCACATGTCGTGTGAGGGACTCGGTGGAAGGTAATTGAAACATGGGCTCGGTTACCTCCACACTGTTCTTATGACAGTGAATGAGTTCTCACAAGATCTGATGGTTTTATAAAGGCCTTCCTCTGCTTCATTCTTCACTTCTCCTTGCTGCTGCCATGTGAAGAAGGATGTGGATGCCTTCCCAGTCATACTGAATTGTGAGTCAATTAATCCTGTTTCCTTTATAAATTACCAAGTGTGGAGTATGTCTTTATCAGCAGCATGAGAACAGACTCATATGCCCTGTCTACAAAGTGGGTAACCCAGTTTTTTATCTGCACACTGGTGGATTTTCTTTCACCACTGTCTTTTAGGGCTACTACTGAGTGTGGCTATAGAAGTAGCCCTATATGCGTGGCAGCACTACATCTATGACTAGACCAAACACAGTTACTGCTGCTGTAAACCAAGCCCAGTTGTTTCTTCCTCTATCAATTAGACATAGGGTTCTCCAGGAAGCCAGAGATGTGAGGTAATAGACAGGCACTGGTACAAATATGTAGCTACCAGTGTAGTCTCAGCCACCGTATATGTAATTACGTTGTACCTTTTGGATTTTCTCAAATGCAGTTATGAATTTATAAGTCAGTTATGAATTCAAAATAGATGGCTATGGCACCCTACCTCCCATAAAAGTTTGACTCAGTAGAAATCTCTGATCTCACACTTCCAGGCTTTCAGTCTTCACTACGGCCTAGTTCTACAGTGAGAGCCATTTTCAAATGGTAAATAGTTTGCACTGTAGAAGTATAACTGTGCTCCACAAATCTAAAGACCTCTGCCTTCGCTTTCCTATTGGGACTTGTTATAAGGAGATTCAACACAACATCTTTATCCATTGGATCTGTTGTGTCATATGACCTAATCAGCACAGCAACTTGTAACATAGTCTGGACTCAAAACTGGTAGCCATCTAAGTCATCATAAAGGAATAAGAATAACATTACAAAATGCATGTTTACCTTCTCCAAAATCCAAGTGATATGTCTCTTTATTATTCATAGAGAGTAAAGAGAAGCAACTTATTCATTCTTTAGAATAGAATAGGCCTTGGCTTGCCCTGCAATATTTAATTCTCTAAACCTCACTCTGAAGCTTCACAGATTTTATCTCCAGTGTTCTGACATGTATGTCTGTTATTTTAGACATCTAGAATACATATCAATTTCTATTCACTTTGTCCAGGAAGTCAAATGTCATTAATAGAGTCAATCATAATAATGTTCTACAAGAATCTCAAGTTCCCTTTGGATGATATTTTGACAGTCTGAGGGTTAACATACCATTGAAGCTTCTGATACTCTAAGAAGTATTTTTCTTAGAGTTCCCTAACCTTCTGATGCTTAGTCTTATTCAGCAAACATATTTCTCTTCAAACTAAAACATAAGATATTTTAAAGGGAATTTATTTTGAATGGTTTAATATTATGATTCTCCAGGTATGCTTCTTTGTTACATGCTTTTTCTGATTTTTTAAACTTATTTATGTTATCATCTCCCCTTTACGTGTCTTGATGCATTTATATTTCAAAGCAACAAAATTTTAAACATAAAAGTCTATCAGATGAGGAGCTGGAGGAGGTGAAAATAAAGTAACCAAGCAACTTACATATATGTGGCACTTCTGCCATCTTGTGGGTTTTCTGTGTTTTCCACAGACTCAATTTGTTATTTTTTTTTTAAGGGAGTTTTTTGAAACAGCATATAGGTAGACACTGAGAAATAAGCTGTCAATTACCCAAACCTACCATACTCCATTAAAAGTTAACAAAAATTAATTAACAGATAAGTTAAGTACAAAATGCAGCTCACTCTCAAATAGTTTTGAAAAATATCAATATCTGCGCTTATGTTTATATCTACCTATACCTCTATGTATAGCTATAAATATATATCTAGATATATAGACACATGTGCTGATATCTATTTCTATGGAATATGAGACAGAGAGTGAGTAAGAAAGCCTAATCATAAACAAATGTGGTCAAATGATAATATTTGAATCTGGGTAATATTCTTGCAATTTTTCCTTAATATTGAAATTATCTCCAAATAAACAGTTACACACATCTACACAGGGAGAGAGAGAGAGAAAGAGAGAGGAAGAGAGAATACATGATCTCTCTCTCATCTTTTGAAAGACAGTTCCAGAAATTTCTCCCTCTCCATCTTGCATCATTAGTCTTTCTCTCTCTACTGAATAAGTTTGAAAAGCCTCTCAGTACCCCATGTCTCCCACTAGCTATCCCAAAAGTTTTACCTTTTGGTAGAAAATTCCTTTAAAGAAGAGGCTATTCTTATTGTCTTCATTTACTCCCTCCTTTGCCAAATTCTGTCTTAAACCTATGACACCTATGTGTAATCATGGATAATTAAAACTGAACTCTTCAACTTCCTTTCCAAATGTACTCTATCAGCAGTCATCCCATCTAATTAATGGGAATGCCTTTATCCTCTTCTCACTTGAGTTACTTCAATAGCTATCTAACTGGTCCCCCAATCTCTATTATTGCTTTTCTATAATTTATTCTCTATACAGTATCCAGTTATTATTTTAAATATAAAATCAAACTGAGTCACTACTTTGTTTGATATCTTCAGTGGCTTCACTTTGGTAGCCTCAAGTCTTTGCGAAAGTTCCCCTTATGATCTGATCTCCCTGAAACTCTTCCCTCAGATACATACTACCTGCTTACTTAGTTGATAGCTTAAACCTGTTCCGCCAGATTCCTCTGCTCTAGCCTCCTCACTGTTCTTGAAATATATCAAACATATTCCTGCCTTAGTGCCTTTGAACTTCCTTTATCCTTCCTGAAATTTTTTTTAAAATGTTTGCATGAATGCACTTTATTAAATATCATTTTTGTAGCGATCAAGCTTACTTTTCTTTCTTTCTTTTTTTTTTTGAGATGGAGTCTTGCTCTGTCACCCAGGCTGGAGTGCAGTGGCGTGATCTCGGTTCACTGCAACCTCCAACTCCTGGGTTCAAGCTATTCTCCTGCCTCAGCCTCCCAGGTAGCTGGGACTACAGGCATGTGCCACCATGCCGGGCTAATTTTTTTGTATTTTTAGTAGAGATGGGGTTTCACCATGGTTGGTCTCAAACTCCTGACCTCAAGGGATCCACCTGCCTCAGCCTCCCAAAGTGCTGGGATTACAGACATGAACCACTATGCCCAGCCAAGCTTACATTTATAACTACTGCATCATACACCCCTGGAAGCCCCTATCTTGCTTACCCTATTTTGTTTTTCTTCATAGTGCTCCACAACAGGCTTATGTATTTACTTACATAGTAATACTTGCATGTTAGATATTTGTATATATCTATTTACACCTCTTGGGTGTAACCTCCCTGTGGGCAACAACTTTGTCTTTTTTATTAGCCTAGGAAACTGTCTGGTTCATTGTAAGTGATCAATAAATACACATTAAAATGAATTACTGGATCCTTTTTGAAAATAGTTGTCCAGGTTGCCTTTTGTGATGAATGAAGCTGAAATAATTAACTATAGGTTTATCATGAAGTTAATTAAAAGGAGACCCATATGCTATCAAAAATAAATGTATTTGGTCAAAGATAATTATTTTCTTATAAAAATTAAACAATAAACCCATGTCATTGAAATAAAAAATAAGCAGTATTTAAAATTAAATTTTACTAAATATCATGACTCTATGTGTCTTATTTTTCTTTATATCTCCCATTGTTCTTAATACACTTATCTGTACAATGCTCATTAATTCCTTCATAAAATATTTATTTAGTTTACCAAGATCTTAATGTTTCTCTAAGCTTGACTAAAATGTTTTGCTTGTTTACTTATTTTTATTGATACATCATAATTATACATATTTATGGGACACATGTAATATTTTGATACATGCATACAATGTATTGAATCCAATGGGTAACTGGAATATCCATTGTCTCAAATATTTATTATTTCTTTTTGATGGATACATTTCAAATCTCGTCTAGCTATTTTTAAATACAGAACAAATTCTTTTTAACTATAATCACCTTGCTATGGTATCAAACACTAGAGCTTATTCCTTCTATCTAATTGTATTTTTGTACGTATTAACCAATCTCACATGATCCCCTTCATCCCTTTCTCAGTCTCTGCTATATCATTCTACTCACTACTTCCATGAGATCAATTTTTTAACTCCACATATGAATGAGAACATGCAATATTTGTCTTTCTGTGCCTGGCTTATTTCACAAAAATGATGTTCTCCAGTTTCATACATGTTGCTGGAAATGACAGGATTTAACTCTTTGTAGGGCTGAATAATATTCCATTGTGTATATGCACCATATTTTCTTTATCCATTCATCAATTGAGGGATACTTGGGTTGATTTCATACCTTGGCTATTGTGAATAGTGCTGCAATAAACATGAGAGTGCAGCTATCTCTTCAATATATTGATTTTCTTCTTTTGGGTAAATACCTGGTAGTAAGGTGGCTCTTTTGGATACAAAAAATAAGCAGTACTAATAGGGGAGTTTATAGCAATAAAAACTTATGTAAAAATGTAGACAGATCTCAAATAAACAACCTAATGATGCATCTCAAAAAATTAGAAAAGCAAGAGGAAATCAAACTAAAATTAGTAGAAAGAAATGTTATAAATATCAGAGCAGAAATAAATGAAATTGAAGCCTCAAAAACAATACAAAAGAAAAAATGAAAAGTTATTTATAAAAGATAAACAAAACTTACAAATCTTTAGCTAGACTAAGCATAAAAGAGAGTGGTCCCAAATAAATAAAATCAGAGATGAAAAGGAAGACACTACAACTGATACCACAGAAATACAAAGGATCATTAGAGACGATTATGAACAAATACATGCCAATAAATTGAAAAATCTAGAAGAAATCAATAAATTACTGGACACATACAACCTATCAAATCTGAGCCATGAAGAAATAGAAAGCCTTGAACATATCAATAATGAGTAATGAGATTGAAGCAGTACTGAAAAATTCTCCTATCAAAGAAAGGCCCAGGACCTGATTTCTTCATTGTTGAGTTCTACAGAACACTTAAGGGAGAAATTATATCGGCTATACTTAATCTATTTCAAAAAGCTGAAAAGGAGAGAATACTTTCAAACTCATTCTATGAGGCCAGCATACCCAATGCAGACAAACGCATAGCTAAAAAAGAAAACCACAGGCCAATATATTTGATGAACATAGATGCAAAAGTGCTCAATAAAATGTTAGCAAACTGTTCAACGACATGTTAAAAAGATCATCCTTCATGATCAAAACAGATTCATCCCAAGAATGCAAGGATGGTTCAACCTAGGCAAATCAAGAAATGTGATACATCACTTCAGCAAAATCAGAGACAGAAACCATATGATCATTTCAATAGATGCTGAAAAAGCATTTGATAAAATTTAACATCCCTTCATGATAAAAACTTTCAAAATATGCCTTTAAAACAATGAAGGCCAGTTATGACGAGACTTTTGACAAGTTTCTCCTGTCTCTAGTTTCCTGAACTCCCTTTCTCGAGCAATTTACATTAGAAAACCTATAATTATAAACTCTTTCTCTGCTCCTTTGAGATGTAAATCTTTTTAAAAGCCTCTTGCCTGTTTTATAACCCAGGACTGTCATTCTCAAGATCCTGGGAGCCATGTCTGAAACTTAATCACCAAGGAAGACAGAATCCTATCTCTCAATTTCTATGTGAAGGTAGGAGCCTAACTACTGTGGGTACTTTACTCCAAGTTGTAAAATTACATCCTTTCATGAAGATAGGAGAAAGTTTATTTTCATTTGGATAAAGACAATTAGTAAACACTGAAAGACTAAGGTCCCTCCATCTTCACTTTTAGCACTTCTATGGCCCTTTATTTCAGCAGACCTGAGTCCTAAGACTTCGTCTGTGCGCTCTCTCTCTCTCTCTGCCATTGCTGGTAATAACATTACTATAAAATCAGTTTCCGTTTGCTGGTCTCATCTGATAAAATATTTTTCTTTAACAGAGTATACTTTGCAGCAAAAATATAATTACTATAAATAGTCTTTGCATATGTGGGAGAAATATGCCAGGATAAGAAATAATTTAAATCAATCTTGATTTTTCCCAGAAAAAAAAATTATATATTTATATGTATATATGTGTATATATGTGTGTTTGTGCATGTGTGCACACATACATTATATATGTTAACATATATACACACACACGTGTGTGTGTGTATAAAGAGTTTCTTGGTGTTATTCTTTTAAAGGAAAATATGTCACAAAATATAATATAATTCCTGATTTACTGGGTTTTAAAAATAAATGTACAAAGTTCTTGTTTTTTATGTTGAGAACCTCCATTAATTTAATTATAAGATAACAAAAAGTAAAATAATACAAGTATTTGTCAATAGCATTACTTGCACTTATTTGATACTTGGGTTTGATTTAAAGTGTTTGACTATAACTATTAAAAATTAGACAAGAAGTTAATTTAAAAATTGATATGAATATGCTATTTTCTACTTCACCATGTATCTATTTTGCTTATTATGTTATAAAATTTATATGTAAAAATTTCCACCAGCACCATACAGATTTACTCAATGATAAGGAAAAAAGACTGTCAAGCACTATGTTCCATGCAGATTTTATTTGCCATACACTGAGTTATATACTCCATCCCTCAAAGAGACGTTGGAATCCTAATCCCGAGAACCTCAGTCTATGACTGTATTTGAAAATATGATCTTTACAGAGCTAATCAAATTTAAATGAAATCATTAGGGCAGGAAAAGACACAGAGAGAAGATGGCCATCTACATGCCAAGGACAGAGGACTGGAACGGGTCTTGTCCTCACATCCTCAAGAGAAACCAATCTGGATGAAACCTTGATTTTGAACTTCAAGACTCCAAAACTGTGAGACAATAAATTTCTGTTGTTAAGTTTCTTGATTTGTGGTGCTTTCTTAAGGCAGCTCAAGTAAAGCAATACATCATTCTTGCCAAATAAAATAAGTTTAAATATGATTGTATTCTATTTAAAATTAAGTTGGCAATCAAAAGGACTAATTATAAGTAAAAGATGTTTCTTGAGAAATTACTCTCCTTTTATTTATTTCCTGTTAAAGGAAAGTTAACAAAAATAATTATTTTTTATTTTTTTGAAATTGATATAAATGTTGGTTATTTGTAGACATAAAAACTATCCATCCCCACATGCCGTAATTTACATATTGAAATTTAGAAAGCACTAGATTATATGTTGCCCTGTTGAAGGAGAAAAAGCTTCTTTCAATTTTCTTCATTTTTAAACATATTTCCCCATTTATTGAATTTAGCAATACAGAAAATAACTTTCAAACTTGTATCAAATCCTTGGTGATTATTTTGTGAAAAGCATAAAGTACATGAAGTCTGTATGAAATCCCATAGGGAAAAAAAAAATTGAAGTGTTTAGGCACTATTTTACCACCTTTTTCTCTCTCTTCNTTGAAGTGTTTAGGCACTATTTTACCACCTTTTTCTCTCTCTTCTTACTTTTTTAACTCATCTTCAGTAAAAAACTCTTATGTTTTTAAAAACATTTTGATGTATATATTTATCCCCGAACACATCCCAGCAGCCCAATAATCTCCGCTTCTCTTTATATTGCATTCACTTTCATTCAACTATTTGATTTTCATGCTCAAATTCTGTGAAGGAAATGCTTTTTTCATGTTTCATTAGGTGATATTGTAACAGTGAATTCACATCCAATATTCACTTTTAATTCTGAGTTTATAACATTGTAAGTGCCTAGATAATTTCCCATCTATTATTATTTCTTAATCCCTTAAGGTATTAATTATTTTCAAATATCCACTCTTCCCAGCTTTCTTAATTAGAATTTTACTGTGATTTATTTTCTAGCTTCATATTGGCCTTAAATTAATTTTTTTTGCTAATTTTCCAGAAGGAGTAAGAAGGAACATAAATATAATTTCTGAAGTCAGTAAGCTTTGTTTATTACTGATGTAAACAAAGAAGAAATCCACACGCACAAAAAAAACTTATATACTTATTTTTACGGTATCATGTTCAGGCCTGAGGTGAGAGCTTTTGCTCAGCTAACTTGTAACTTTTCACCTTGGAGGTTTGACTCTCCAAGTTTTTCTCTATTGCTGACACCTGCAGATATGAAGTATAAGCAGGACTATAAAATGGACACATATAAATAAATGAAAAAGATTACTTGGTATTCTGTCTGCTTCACAAATCCAGCTTATTTGTGCCTTTCACTTTTTAGTCATTTTAAAGCTCTGTAAATTGCAGAAAATTGATAATTCAAATGATATTTATCTAGAGAAACACTAAATAATTGTGTACAATTGAATATTGCCTGTGGATAGACCAGTTTGTGCATCAATTAATAAATTAATTTTACCATTCTCGAATGCATACAAATGTTAATATTCTAACTTTGCTTTGAACTAGCTGTAACATCTTACTGATTTCTTTGTTAATCCATGAATAAAGTACAATCACTGATGTGTTCTTTTAACATTTATGTGTGAGTCATCATTATGCCCTCTTTAAGAAAATTATCCTTTAAAGAAATGCAAGGTTTTGCCTTAAGACAAGTCACTTTGACCTATGGAAACACTTTAGCCATGTATGATTCATAACTTTTCCTGCAATTCAATTTCCTGCAATTCCCTTCTCCTAGTAGTCTCTACCCCTGTGCCAGGAGGTAGACAGATTTCAACTCTCCCACCCTTATGGAGAACTTTGATCACTTTTAACATTAGAGAGAGTGAGAAAGACAAAGTGTGTGTGTATGTGTATGTGTTTGCATGTATCTGTGTATGTGCTTTTCGTTGTTACTGAAAAGTATAAGGAGAGATGAAAGAGTATTTTACAAAAGCTCCTCCAGTTGTACAATCTCATAAAACTCCAGTTGATTTTATGGGTTTCTTCAAAAATCTTTATTGAAATCCTACCAAAGGAGTTATCTTTCCTTTCCGACCTCTACCACAAAGCAATCAGCATTGCCCAAGAGTTTCTCCACTTTCCCTTCTATCTAATTCTCCAACCTTTATTATGTAACTTTCTCCTCCAGTCAAAAAACTTAAAGCCAGCCCAATCTCCAAACTCTGGAGGCTTCATGTATCCCATGGACAGCTTGTGCAAGCATCTTCCAACAAAGATGCAGTGTTCTTCACAGTGGTAAAATTCACTAGAGTGTAGTTTCCAGGAGTTAGCTCATCCTTAGTTTTTTATGTCATTTACTCCGTTTTTCTTAGTAACAACATTTACTGCAGAAGCAACACAAATTCATGCCACTGAGCCAGGTTTGAGATAATGAGTACTTCCCCAGGCAATAGAATGGTTGTCAAACTGATATTTAACATTTGTTTTTCTTTATAAGGATATTTACATTGATTCTTTTTAATGACTTAAAAGTACTTCTATTTAGTGGATGAGGAACGTCATCAAAATATCATTCTATCATCTTTCCTTTACTCTCCTGCCTCCCTCTTTCCATTAAGTCTCTGAGATGTGTCGATTCTGGCTCTCACGCATCTTGCAGAAACTACTCCGTCTCTCCATCTTCATCTGCCACTTCATGAAGCCAGGCCATCTAGATTTTGCTACCTGTCCCCCCATAAATATCTTTCCATAGCTCTTCAAGTGCTACTGTCAATAATTTTCTGGGTTCTACTTTTCTGAAATACATAGTTCAGACGTTTTCATATGACATATAAAGCCTTTCAAGTCATCTTATTACCATTCCCGTTTCTCTGCCCAAATGGACTTGCTTTCTATTTCTTCAGTGTATCACAGTTAAAGTTAAAATGGAGATGGGAGGCCGGGCGCAGTGGCTCATGCCTGTAATCCCAGCACTTTGGGAGGCCGAAGTGGGTGGATCATCTGAGGTCGGGAGTTTGAGACCAGTCTGACCAAGATGGAGAAACCCCGTCTCTACTAAAAATACAAAATTAGCTGGGCGTGGTGGTGCATGCCTCTAATCACAGCTACTTAGGAAGGCTGAGGCAGGAGAATTACTTGAACCGGGGAGGCAGAAGTTGCGGTGAGCTGAGATCATGACACTGCACTCCAGCCTGGGCAATAAGAGCAAAACTCCATCTCAAAAAATAAAAAAGAAAAAGAGATGGGACTAGTACTTTCTTTAGTACCTCAGAAGAAGGTACTAATCCCATCTCCATTTTAACTTTGACACAGAGAGGTTAAGTACCTGTCCCCAGATCACACCATGAGAAAAAGCACCCAGTACTAATACTTCTAACTCGTCACAACTTTCTCCACTTCTCAAATGACTTTTACAAAGACAGACAGTGACCAGAGGAAAAAAATGGCAAATAGGCAGCAGAACAAATTTGCAGTTCCCCTCAGACAAAAGAATAGCATGTGAGTTTCGCATTGTGAACTTTTGCTCCAAGAACTACTGCAGGAACCTAACAGAAAAGCTGAGAAAATTCACAGAGCTTTTGAAAAAAGTGGCTTGCCATTGCAGGCTCCATGAGACAGCAAAAAAAAAAAAAAAAAAAAACTAAGTACCGTAAGTATGAGAGGAGGAATATCCACCCCCAAACACACATCCTCACTAGGGAAGCTGTAGGTCTAGATCACGGGAGGAAGATTTGGCTTTACCTGGAGCCGAGATGAAGTTAAAGTTGAACAAAATACAGGGGTAGAGGAAGCAGCAGGAAGAGCCCTGTGGGTAGTCTTGGTCCCCAGGGAATGCATTTCTGACTTTGTCTCCCAGGGGTCCTTGGTAGCGGCTGCCAGTTGAATTGGGGAAAGACCACAGGGAGAAAGAAACTTCCAGCTGAATTTTGTAACAATTTTGATCAAACATGAATTTTCCTGGACAGAATCTGGGATAGGGGGTGAATGGAGGATGCAGATACAAGCACAGAAACCACGGCAGGTGGGGAGGTGTGAAGCCTGAAATCCCTGCTTGCTTTCTCAGCAGAGAGTCTTATAGCCTTGGGCAAGATCTCAGCCCTGCTCACTGGCTGCCTGGAAATAAACTCAATGCTGTGAGGGGGACACGGTGGAAGTGAGACTAGCCCTTGGGCTGCCTGAGAGCTGGGTGAGGCCTGTCGCTGCTGGCTTTCCCCCACTTCCCTGGCAACCTGTATGACACAGCAGAGGCAGCCGTAATTCCCCTGGGAACATAATTCTATCAGCCTGAGAACCACACCTCCATGTCCCTCAGCTGCCACAGCAAGCCCTGCCCAAGGAGAGTCTGAACTCACTTCTCAATACTAACCTTGAATGTAAATGGCCTAAATGTTCCATTTAAAAGAGACAGAGTGGCAGGATGATAAGAATTTACCAAGCAAGTTGCTGCTGTCTTTAAGAGACTCACCTAACACATAAGGACTCACATAAACTTAAGGTAAAAGAGTGAAAAAGATATTCCCTGCAAATGGACACCAAAAGCAAGAAGGAGTAGCTATTCTTATGTCCGACAAAACAGACTTTAAAGCAACAACAGTTAAAAAAAAGACAAAGAGGGACATTATATAATGATAAAAGGACTAGACTGACAGGAAAATATCATAATCCTAAATATGTATGTATCTAACACTGGAGCTCCCAAATTTATAAAACAGTTACTACTAGACCTAAGAAATGAGAGACAGCAACACAATAATAGTAGGGGACTTCAGTACTCCATGGATTGCAGCAGACAGGTCATGAAGACAGAAGGTCAACAAAGAAACAATGAACTTAAACTACATCCTAGAACAAATGGACTTAACAGATATTACAGAATATTCTACCCCCATACTGAAGAGTATGCATTCTATTCATCACCACATGGAACATTCTCCAATATAGACTATATGATAGGCCACAAAATAAGTTTCAATAAATTTAAGATAACTGAAATTATATCAAGTACTCTCTCAGACCATAGTAAAGTAAAATTGGAAGTCAACTCCAAAAGGAACCCTCAAGACCATGCAAATACATGAAAATTAAATAACCTGCTTCTGAATGATCCCTGGGTCAATAATAAAATCAAGATGAAAATTTAAAAAATTTTTTGAACTGAACAATAATAGTGACATAACCTGTCAAAACCTCTGGGACACAGCAAAGGCAGTGTTAAGAGGAAATTTTATAGCCCAAAATGCCTACATAAAAAACGTCTGAAAGAGAACAGGTAGTCAATCTAAGGTCACACCTCAAGAACCTACAGAAACAAGAACGGACGAAACCCAAGCCAAGCAGAAGAAAAGAAGTGACAAAAATCAGAGAACTAAATGAAGTTAAAACAAAACAAAACAAAAAATACAAAATATAAATGAAACATAAAGCTGCTTATTTGAAAAGATAAATAAAATTGATAGAACATTCGTGAGATTAGCCAATAAGAGAGAAGATCCAAATAAGCTCAATTAGAAATGAAATGTACATAAAACCAATACCACAAAAATACAAGAAATTATTCAAGCCTACTATGAACATCTTTATGAGCATAAACAAAAAACCTAGAGAAGATGAATAAATTCTTGAAAATATCACCCCTTCTAGATTAAACCAGGAAGAAATACAAACTGAACAGACCAATGACAAGCAGGAAGATTGAAATGGTAATATCAAGAAATTGTCAACAAAAGTTCAGGACCAGAAGGATTCACAGCTGAATTCTGTTAGACCCTCAAAGAAGAATTGGTACCAATCCTGTTGACATTATTCCAACAGACAAAGAAGGATTCCTACCTAAATCTTTCTATGAAGTCAGTATCACCCTAATACAAAAACCAGGAAAGGACATAACAACAAAAGTAAACTACAGACCGATATACCTTATGAACTTATATTAGGTAGAAAACTTATCAACAAAACACTAGCCAATCAAAACCAACAGCATATCAAAAGATAATCCACCATGATCAAGTGGGTGTCATATCAGAGGGGACGGTTCAACTTACAAAAGTCAATAAATGTGATGCACCACATAAACAGAATTAAGAACAAAGATCACATGATCGTCTCAATAGATGCAGAACAAATATTTGACAAAAATCCAGCATCCTTTTATGATTACAATCCTCAGGAAAATTGGCATAGAGGGTACATACCTTAAGGTAATAAAAGCCATCTATGACAAACCCACAGCCAACATTGTACTGAATAGGCAAAAGTTCAAAGCACTCCCTCTGAGAACTGGAACAAGACAAGGATGGCCACTTTCACCACTTCAATTCACCATAGTCCTGGAAGTCCTAGCCAGAGCAATCAGACAAAAAGAAAGAAATAAAGGGTATCCAAATTGGTAAAAAAGATGTCAAACTGTTGTGGTTGACCTATGATATAATTGTATACCTAGAAAACCCTAAAGACTCATTCAAAAAGCTCCTAGAACTGATAAATGAATTTAGTAAAGTTTCAGGATAAAAAAATTAATGTACACAAATCAGCAACAATGCTGTACACCAGCAGCCAGCAAGCTAAGAATCAAATCAAGAACTCAACCACTTTCACAATTAGCTGTAAACAACAACAAAAATACCAGCACCACAAACAACAACAAAAATTTAGGAATATACCTAACCAAGGATGTGAAAGACTTCTACAAGGAAAACTACAAAACACTACTGGAAGAAATCATAGATGACAGAAACAAATGTAAACACATCCCATGCTCATGTATGGGTAAAATAAATATTGTCAAAATGACCACGCTCCTGAAAGCAATCTATAAATTCAATGCAATTCCCATCAAAATACCACCATCATTCTTCACAAGACTAGAAAGAAAAATCCTAAAATTCATATAGAACCAAAAAGAAGTCTGCATGGCCAAAGCAAGACTAAGCAAGAAAAAAAAAAATCTGGAGGCATTACATTATCCAACTTCAAACCATAGTGTTAGGCCATAGTCAGCAAAACAGCATGGTACTAGAATAAAAACAGGTATATAGACCAATGAAACAGAATAGAGATCCCAGAAATAAATCCAAGTACTTACAGCAAACTAATCTTTGAGAAAGGAAACAAAAACATGAAGTGGAGAAAGGACACCCTATTCAACAAATGGTGCTGGGATATTTAGCAAGCAACATGTAGAAGAATGAAACTGGATCCTTGTCTGTCACCTTATACAAAAATCAACTCGAGGTGAATCAAAGACTTAAATCTAAGACCTGAAACCTTAAAAATTCTAGAAGATGACATTTGAAAAATCCCTCTAGACATTGGCTTAGGCAAAGACTTCATGCCCAAGAACCCAAAAGTAGACGCAACAAAATGAAAGATAAATAGACGGGACTTAATTAAACTAGAAAGTGCTACACAGCAAAAGAAATAATCAGCACAGTAAACACACAGCTCACAGAGTGTGAGAAAATCTTCCCAAACTGTAACCTAGCCTAAGATGGTTGATGCTTTCACTGGTCAACTTTGGAGGTTCAATGTATGTAAATGTGTGTCCTTAGGCTAACTGCTTTACATCCTGTGTTTCATCTATAACACGGAATAAGAATAAACCTTGGTTTTCATGATAAACAAATGAGATAAAACATGTAAAGGACTAAGAAGAGTACCTAAAATATAACATATGCTGAATAAATGCTATCTGTTAGTTGTCACAAACAGAATGACTATTACAACAGCTACTGCTAGTGCTACTACTACTGCTACTGCCACTTCTGCTGCTACTACAGCCCTATGAGAGAGAGTGATCTAATCTCAATTTCTCCCAAGTCTACCATTTGCTAGATTTATGGTCTGATATGATTTCTTTAAACAATATGAGCCTCAGTTTCCCCACACAAATTGCTCTATACCAGTGTTTATTTTTTTTTACATCAGTAAAGTGCTAACAGCATATCAGACTCACAGTCCCCAGCCCAACTTACTTCCAAATATAGTTTATAGATCAGTAGTTTTCTTTCTGATATTAACCTCTAATGGCCCACATCTAGCCATTTCTGTATCACTTTTTTTCATTTCCTTTTAGACTGGTAAAAATGATCCACATATTGCTTAACCTTTTGGCTCACCTTTAGGAATATTCTAATATTGCACTTTCATAATATTAATGCATTCTTCACTCTACATAGAACTTCAGATAAATCATGTTAGGTGTCAACATTTCTTCTGTAAAAGTAACTATACTAAATTTTATGCTAAGTTAGCAAACACTTAGAAATACCTAAGATGAATATAAGTTATGGAAACTCAATAAATACATGTTAGAAACTTCACTTTCTTCTGGCCTGTTTTCAGGGGTGAAGAATAATATTATTTTCCATTTTCTTACTAGGGGAATTAAACAAAAAGACAACCTGTGTTTGGAATTCAATAATTCCTATTTCCTCAAATTTTCCATGTCACTTTATTCTTTCTACACAAAGCGTTGTTTGCCATTGTGTGTGACATTAATTTTCACTGCAACCCATTTTCATGAATTCCACAAGCAGATTACATATGCTTTTAGTTACCAAAACAAAGCAAAGAATATTTTTAAAAATATACCTCATTTATCACTGAAAGAAATAAAGTAGAAAGGTTTAAGTTAGCTTTACTGCCAAGTTTTTTAGATGCTAAATTGCCTTCCACTATTCTCTTTCTGGCTTCCTTGACTTCAATTTCTCTTAAAATTCAGCCCATGGTCTACACGGTGGCAAATTTATCTTCATAAAAATTGAATTTGGTTATCTCACTTCCCAAAGTACAACCTTCATAAACTCTCCAAATATTAATAGAGTAAGGGTAAAATTATTCAGAATGATCTATTTGCTAAGCCTTCTTTCCTAAATCCCCATTTTCCTTGGGTCCCTGTGAAGCTACCTACTTCTTTGTTTCTTCTCTAGCTATTCCCCAGCCTCCTTCTTCTAGACCTATAAAGATGGAATGAACATTTTCCACAATTTTGATCCTTTATATTTTCATTTCTCCTTATATAGCTTCCATAGAGATCTTAACTGCTCTCAAACTGTTTTTCATTAATACCCACAAATATTACTTGGAGCCCTAAACACTAGCCCAAAGACCACTCCTGTGCTTTTGATGACCTGGTCAATATCTCCTAATGAGTGATCTAAAAGCACCTCAGATCAATCATATTTTAAAAAAATTTATTTTCCATGCATCCATTCCCCTTGCCTATTAGCCCACACGAATATTACCTCCTCTTTCTGCTTTCCTTGTGTCTATCAATGACCCCATCAGTATCTTAATTCTTAGGTTGTATAACCACAATAGAACAGTGAAGTTGAAAGAATGTTGGCCGGGCGCAGTGGCTCAAGCCTGTAATCCCAGCACTTGGCGAGGCCGAGATGGGCGGATCACGAGGTCAGGAGATCGAGACATCCTGTTGCGTAACACGGTGAAACCCCGTCTCTACTAAAAAATACAAAAAACTAGCGGGCGAGGTGGCTGGGCGCTGTAGTCCCAGCTAACCTGGGAGGACTGAGGCCAGGTGAGAATGGCGTGAACCCGGGAGGCGGAGCTTGCAGTGAGCTTGAGATCCGGGCCATAGCACTCTAGCCTGGGTGGACAGAGCGAACTCCGTCTAAAAAAAAAAAAAAAAAAGAAAGAATGTTTACACATAATTTAAGCCACCCTTCAGGATACATAAATTTCCTCCACAAATTTGACCTCTGGCCAAAGTATCTGTGAACCCTTAGTGATTGTAGGCTAGGTTGTGTGTTTATAGATTTTGCTCAGAAGAAGATTGCTAGTATTGTCATGCAGAAGAGTTTAAAAGCCAATATCCTAGACTCATTTTTTCTCTGTTGCTCAACAGTTTTATTTACTCATGCACAAATTGTGTCAATCACTTTAACATTCCTAAAATAATAATTGTTTTTTTTTCTTTTTATACTTTCCTCAATTTGAGCCATACTCATAAATCTCCCCTTGCACTATTGCTGCACTTTTTCAAGCATGCAAGGAAAGGATGCTGCCATTCAGCATTGGAGAAAACCATTGGAGAGACTGAGACAGTGTAGCTCTTAGAACTTCATGCCTGGTTGTATTACTTTCCTATTGCTGTTGTAACAAATTATGAGTAACTTTGTGTCTTAAAACAACACCAATTTATTATCTTTATACTTTTATAGGCCAGCAGTCCTCAAATAAATGTGTTTCTTCTAGACTCTAGGGGAGAATTCATTTCCTTGCCTTCTCCAGCTTTCCAGGTCACCTACATTCTTTGGCTTATGGTCTCCACCTTCAGAGTCAGCAGCGTAGTATATAGTATCATCAAATCTCTCTCTCTCTCTCTCTCTCTCTCTCTCTCTCTCTCTCTCTCTCTCTCTCCTTTTCTGGGAAGAGGTACTGTGCAGAAGTTCTATAACCTGAACTCATGCAGAAGCTGAAGGCCATGTCGAAGACAGCAGCAGTGGAGGTCACTACCAGTTGTTTAATTCCTCTTAGAGATGCTTGGTTAAGGACATTTTCCTGGCAAATGTTAGAACATTTCTGCTGCAAATTTCTGGAACAGAACTTTTGCAATGGCCATCTCCTAAAGGAAAGATTTATAGCCATGTTAAGAGGTTTATCATTTTCTTAAGATCTTTCTTAATATTCCCTTGCTACATTAGAAAGGTACATATAGTCTCTTCCTCCAGTTAAAAAGATAATAATTTCCTCTAGTGTTTTGGTTTGGTTTGTCTCTTCATTTTAATATTATTCTTATCAGTTTCTAACTTTTCTCATGTCTGGGAAGAGTTCCGAATGCCAGACTTTTGGCAAAATGCTGACAACTGAAATAGAATTGTAGCTGAACACTCTTTCCTCAGTATTTCCCAATCCATTGCATATGTATGCCTCTGCTTGTTTAAACTTCCCTGATGAAGTGTTTAACGTCACTCTCTTCTTAGGAATCCTTATGGGTTCACTATGGCCAAGTAAATCATATTGTAACTGTCTGCCATTGAATTGAGGATCCTCTAGGATTTATTCTCAAACCTAACAGTAGAGACTTAATTTCATATTTCCCTATCCATAATTTGTCTCCCATAAGAAGATATCAGAGCTTTTAATGTTGTTCTAGTCAAATTGTTCATATTTTTAAAAGTCCAATTTAAAAACTATGTGGAATCATTAGTATTAGGTAACAGTCACTGTTCCTTGCAATACAGTTTTCTAATTAGGTGTAACAATTTATGTTAATGAAGCTTGATAGAGTGACCATAAATAATTGTAAATACTTAGGCAGTCAAAGTTTGCTCAAGCCATGGGAACCAGGAACATATATTTATAAGGTTATATATGCAAGCCCTCATCAGTTACTCATGCCCTTCATTCAAACCTTTGTAGACAAGTGGTGGGTCAATGCTGTCATAACATAGTCACTTAATACCTCTCTTCATATTCTTTAAATGAGGTCCATGCTGAGGTGGTCTCAGATGAAGATGAGGAACTTATTTGGAACTGGATAAAGGTCACTCGCTATGATTTAGCAAAGAAACTGGCGGCAATTTGCCCTTGCCCTAGAGATCAGTGGAGTGTTGAACCTGAGAGAGATGATTTAGCGTATCTGGCAGAAGAAATTTCTAAGCAGCAAAGCATTCAAGATGTGACCTGGCTTGTTTTTGAAAGCATATAGTCATATGCATTCACAAAGAGATGATGTGAAATTGGAACTTATGTTTAAAAGGGAAGTTTTTCTCTTGTAAATTAAGATCCTTATAGATTGCTGGTTATTGTGAGATGCATAGTTTGCAAAAAATTTCTCCCATTCTGTAGGTTGTCTGTTTCCTCTGTGGACATTTTCTTTTGCTCTTAAGTTGAATTAGATACCATTTGTGAATTTTTGCTTTTGTTGCAATTGTTTTAGGTGTCTTTGTCATGAAATCTCTGCCTGTTCATTTGTCTAGGATGGTACTGCCTAGATTGTCTTCCAGGGTTTTTATAGTTTTGGATTGCACATTTACATGTTTTAAATTTATCTTAAGTTGATTTTGTATATNGTCTTTTTTCCATTGCTTGTTTTTGTCAGCTTTGTCAAAGATCAGATAATCATAGCTGTGCAGCCTTGTTTCTGGGCTCTCTATTCTGTTCCATTGGTCTATGTGCCTGTTTCTGTACCAGTAGCATGCTGCTTTGGTTTTTGCAGCCATGTAGTATAGTTTGAAGTCAGGTAACATGATGCCTCCAGTTTTGTTCTGTTTGCTTAGAATTCCCTTGTCTATTTGGGGTGTAAGTTCCATATGAATTTTAAACTTGATTTTTCTAGCTCTGTGATGAATGACATTGGTAGTTCGATAGGAATAGCACTGAATCTGTAAGTTACTTTGGAAAGTATGGCCATTTTAATAACATTTATTCTTCCTATCCATGATCATGGGATGTTTCTCCACTTGTTTGTGTCTTTTCTGGTTTCTTTGAGCAGTGTTTTGCAATTCTCATTGTAGAGATCTTTCACTTCCCTGGTTAACTGTATTCCTAGGAATTTTATTTTATTTTATTTTATTGTCGTGATTTTAAATGGGATTACTTCCTGATTTGGCTGTTGGCTTTTTTTGTTGTTGGCCTATAGGAATGCCAGTGATTTTTGTACATAGATTTTGTATCTGGAAACTTTTCTAAAGTTGTTTATCAGCTGTAGAAACTTTTGGGTTAAGACTATGTTGTTTTCTATATATAGAATCATGTCATCTGCAAACAGGGATAGTTTGACTTCCTGTCTTTCTATTTGAATTCCTTTTATTTTTTCTCTTGCCTAATTCCTCCGGCTTGGACTTCCAATCCTATGTTATATAGAAGTGGTGAGAGATGCTATCCTTGACTTGTGCCATTTTTGCCCACTCAGAATGATGATGGCTGTGGGTTTGTCATAGATGTCTCTTATTATTTTGAGGTATGTTCCTTCAATACCCAGTTTATTGAGAGTTTTTTAACATGACGGAATGTTAAATTTTTATCAAAAGCCCTTTCTGCATTTATTGAGATCATCATGTGGTTTTGGTCTTTAGTTCTCTCTATGTGAAGAAACACATTTATTGACTCGCACATGTTGAGTCAGCCTTGCATCCTAGGGATAAAGCCTACATGATTATGGTGGATTAGCTTTCTGATGTGCTGCTGTATTGTGTTTGCAAGTATTTTGTTGAGAATTTTGCCTCAATGTTAATAAAAAATATTGGCCTGACATTCTTTTTTTTTCTTCTGTGTCTCCGGCAGGTTGTGGTATTGGGATGATGCTGGTGCTGGTCTCAGAGAATGAGTGGGAGAGGAATTTCTCCTCCTCAATGTTTTGGAATAGTTTTCCAGTAGAAATGGTACCAGCTTTTTGTGTTGCTGGTAGAATTTGGCTTTGACTCCATCAGATTCTGGACTGTTTTGTTTTTTTTTTGTTTTTTTGTTTTTTTTGGTTGGTAGGCTTTTTATTACTGGTTCAATTTCAGAGCTCATTATTGGTTTTTTCAGGGAATCAGTTGCTTTCTGGTTTAGTCTCCAGAGGGCGTGTGTGTCCAGGAATGTACCCATCTCTTGTAGGTTTTCTAGTTTGTGTGCATAGAGGTGTTTGCAGTAGTATCTTATGTTTAATTTTTATTTCTGTGCAGTCAGTGGTAACATCCTCTTTGTGATGTCTAATTGTGTTTACTTGGATCTTTTCTACTTTATTGCTCTAGCTAGCAGTCTATTTAACTCATTTTTTTTTTTTTTTTTTTTTTTTTTCAAAAAACCAACTCCTGGATCATTGATCTTTTGAATGGTTTTTTTTTGGTCTCAATTTCCTTCAGTTCAGCTCTGAGTTTGGTTATTTCTTATCTCTGCTAGCTTTGGGTTTGATTTGCTTTTGCTTCTCTAATTATTTCAGTTGTGATGTTAGGTTGGTAATTTGAGATCTGTTTATCTTTTTGATGTGGGCATTTAGTGCTACGAATTTATCTCTTAATGCTGCCTTAGCTGTGTCTCAGAGATTCTATGTTGTATCTGTTTTCTCATTAGTTTTAAAGAACTTCTTGATTTCTGACTTAATTTCACTATTTACCCAAAAGTCATTTAAGAACATGTTGCTCAATGTCCATGTAATGACATGGTTTTTGAGAGGTTTTCTTAGTCAGAATTCTATGTTTAATGTGCTGTTGTCTGATAGTATGTTTGGTGTGATTTCTGCTTTTCTACATTTGCTGAGGATTGTTTTATGTCCAATTGTGTGGTCAGTTTTAGAGTATGTGCCATGTGACAATAAGAAGAATGTATATTCTGCTGTTTTGGGGTGGAGAGTTCTGCACAGGTCTATCAGATCTATTTGATCCAATGTTGGGTTCAGGCCCTGAATAGCTTTGTAAATTTTCTGCCTTGATGATCTGTCTAATACTCTCAGTGAAGTGTTGAAGTCTCTACTATTATTGTGCATGAGTCTTTGTAGATCTCTAAGAACTTGCTTTATAAATTTGGGTGCTCCTGTGTTTGTTGGGCATGTATTTAGATACTTAGGTCTTCCTGTTGAATTGAACCCTCTATCATTATTTAATTTTTTTTATCTTTTTTTATCCTTTATGGTTTAAAGTCTTTTTTGTCTCAAATTAGGAATGCAACTCCTGCTCTTTTGTTTTCCATTTGCTTGGTAGATTTTCCTTCAATCCTTGATTTTCAGCCTGTGGATGACATTTCCTGTGAGATGGGTCTCTTGATGACAGCATACCATTGCATCTTAATTTTTTATCCAGCTTGCCAGCCTGTGTCTTTTAAGTGGGGGCATTTAGCCCATTTATATTCAGGGTTAGTACTGACATTTGTTCATTCTTAAATTCACATTCTGCATCTTGTCACTGCTAACATATTCAAGCTTCATAGGAAATTTCAATGATTTAAAAGGTGAAAAGACTTGAAACTTCTATTATATGTTTTTTTGGCAAGACCTGGTCTTTGAGATCAAATCTTTTGACTGCTTTCTGCAAATGCTGTTACATGTAATATCTATATAAAAAAATACTGAGTTGATTTTTCCTCACGCTGCTCACAGATCATAGTACAAATGGCCAACACATCATTTATGTCTTTATCTGCACTCACTGGTATAGTCACAACTGAACCTGATAGAATACTGTAGGCATTTAGTTTCCATGTTATTCATCAATCTGTCTTTCTGGAAGAAACTCATTGTTGTTGAAAAAAAAAAAAAAAAAAACACTTCAGTTTTTCAGACCTCCAGTGAGAGAAAATATTGAGTTCACAACATTCAGGCTATATAAATTAGCAATTTCTCCAGCACCTCCTGTTCAACAATAATAAGCACTCAGGGGAGTTCATAAGTGTTCTCAGAAAATAAATGGGAGGTTAGTGACTTCTACTCGAAATCTGCTGTTACTTAGAAAATGCAATTTAGTTAAAAATAGTATTCAATGACTTAGGACTTAGGGACACATTTAGCCTAAGCTAATTTAAAATAATTATTTCAATCTGGGGTAAATATGGTAGGTTATAGAGTAATTCAAAAGATTTAACTTTCCTCTATATATGTAACAAAATGTTTTTAGAATCCATTGAAACAATTTAAAATTTCAATGAAAAATTCCTCTTTAAGGTGTTATTAAACAAAGCAGAGAGGGAGACGAAGAAGAGAAAGAGGAAAAAGGATTAAGTTTATCGTAAAAAAGATAGACTTGTTTAAGCCTTGCTGTATATCTTAAACAAAATGGCTAGTTGTAATATTGTTTGCTTTATAAATCATACAGGAACTTAATCTGTTAAAAATTAGAGAGTTTTTCTACACAGATCCCAAGCAGCTAAATGAAATCCTTATTTGTACTGATCATGTCCAAAGAGAAGCTGCTAAATCTTTTTTATTCCATTATATCCATGTGTCTGGAAAACTAAAAATTAATCAATGGAAAATTAAGAACCTGTAGCAAGCTCCAATACATACTTTGAAATTCATTGAAAATACTTCACTCTTTCATCACTGAACACTAAAAAATAGTTCTTGGTGGACGGCAATGATGTTTAATAATTTCTCTCACCAGTAATTAATCCTTCATTGATCTATCTATGATGGCTGGATTTTATGGTGGTCAACTTGAGTGGCTAAGGGATACCCCAGAAATGCTGTAAAACATGTTTCTGGGTGTAGTCTGTGAGGTGTTTCCAGAAAAGAAATAGCATTTCATAAGTAGGCTAAGACCTACCCTCCACCCAATGTGAGTGAGCATCCCTGCAATCTTGTGGTTCCAGATTAGAATGTGAAAGTGGGGGGAAAAAAAGTAATTTCTTTTGGCTGACATCTATCTTCTCCTGCGTTTGGGGACATGAGAGCCTGGATTCTTGGCCTTAATAGACTCGGACGGAATTACCGTCCAGGATTTCCTGTTTGTCCCGTTTGCAAATGGAAATAGTGTTGGAACTTCTCAGCCTGCGATGATAAATATGTCAGACAATTCCCCCATAATATATACATTTTAGGCATTCATACATATATATGCTTATTTAATTCTTTTCCGTCTGCAGATCTAATACAGTACCTGAAGACATATTTTAACGTGGATTTTCAAAACGTTCATAATGAAAAAGAAACAATATTGACAAACTTTTCTATTGAAGAACCCTGGAACTGATGGAATAAGAGATTTATTTAAATGTGAAAGAACATATTTGTGCTTATCTGAAAATGCTTTAAGAAAGCATTTTTTTTGAAAAAAAACAGAGACATATTTAATTTTCATTACTTTAAAAAATTTGGTAAATCTGTTTTAAAATTCTCCAAAACCAAATGGAAAAGGATATTTAATATAAAGAAAATTATTATATAAATTAGGTGTCATTTGCTAAACTTTTGTAGAATAGTGTGGACATCTTCCAAGATAAAAAATTTACTTGCCTTCTCACTTTGTGTAAGTAATAAAACAATCCAACAAAGATAAATAGGAGTATATCGTATTTAGATAAGCAATATCTTTATATATCACAAGCAAACTTTCTAACTTTTAATCTTTTATCCATAAGTTGTTCACACTTTGTACTTTTAAATTTGATATTTTGTATCCAAAATACATCTTTATAATATTTATCATTTTACTTATTTGTTGTCTAAATAAACTAAAATGTAATAATTTCAAGTACTTACTTATACCAAAACCTTACAACTATTTGGAAGGGAAATTTGTATAATCTTTCTGGATTCTACCCATGGTCTTCAAATAATGAAATATAACATGTTTTCATGTGTAAGGATAGAGTTGGCTTTATCTTATCTATGATTGGGCTGTCTTATCTTTAGAGAAGTCTGGAACCATGGTACTAAACGTGGCCAAGAGACGTATTAAATGTACTCAATACTGATTTCTTATGGGTTATTTATGGTCCATCCAAATCTCCCCAGGAGACATGTACTAGGTTGCTTACATCATTATTAAAAATATACAGATTGACATTATATATATACATATATATACACACACGTATATATACACACATATATATGTATGTATTTCAGTTTGTATAGCCTGGTTTTAACTGCATGGCCAGTAAAGTATAAAAGACCCCCGCAAACTTGTGCTCAAAGTATCTCACACGTATCTTAGTGATACTTTGTGCACATTCCACTTTACCTCTGTCTAGTCCTTTGTGATCTCTATGAGTCCTTTCAATATCCTATCCTGTATAATGCCTATTATACAGTTGGCACTGTGAATAGGGTAAATGAAATTATGTTTTGATACAAGTTTGTTCCCTAAGTTACTCAAACTGATGGGAAGATAACATATTAGTGGAACTGTCAATCAAAAATTTTGTATTTTAGATTCTTTAAGCTGTTTAGGGATCATTAAAATGAAAAAAATAACCCACAAACAAACGAACAAGAAAACTTCAAGGCTGCCAGTGAACAGTTTGTAAAATACAGAGACATTATTCCAAAAGGAAGTAAGAAAGCCACACCACTCTTTGACGGTAAGAGGAATTCTTTTTTGGAGGATGCAAAATAAAGAAAAGGCTAGCAAATTACGATTGTTCTAGGACAATATTAACATAAACCTTAGTTTCACATCTTTGACCATATTCTTCATGCTTAGATAAAAGAGACTCCAACTGCTTGGCCTCTTTCTGAACCTACTATTAGGAGGGAAGGATAATGTGAGGCAGACTAGTATGCACCTGTATGCTCCAAATTCATCAAATGGAGCTAAATGATCAGAAAATATTTAAAATTATTTATAAGAGAGAAGACAAGATTAAAATGATCAATAACTTTGAGATAACAAAACCAGTGAAAGTCTTCATATAGTTCACTTGAAATAAAGAAAGTAATCCTAAAATTTATAAGGAATCACATGAAAAAACAAATAGCCAAAGCAATCTTGAGCAAGAATAAAGCTGTAAGCATATCAATTCCTGATTTCAAAATATATGACAAAGCCAAACAAACACAGAAAGAAATAAACAAATCCTTCCTGTTCTCACTTATAAGTAAGAGCTGAACAATAAGAACACATGCACCTGGGGAGGGGAAGAGCACACAATAGGGCCTATGAGGTGGGCAGGGTGGAGGGAGAGCATCAGAATAAATAGCTAATGCATGCTGGCCTTAATACCTAGGTGTTGAGTTGATAGGTGCAGCAAACCACCATGGCATATGTTTACCTATGCAACAAACCTGCACATCCTCCACATGTATCCCAGAACTTAAAATTTTATATATACATAAAAATATGTATATATTTATATAGCTTTTATTTATTTATTTTTGAAATATTTATATAGTTTTTTTTATATTATAGCTTTGTTATAGGCTACTATAATAAGAACAGTATGGTACTGGCATTAAAATCAATCATATAGACCAATATAACAAAATTCAGAGCCCAGCAATAAATCTATGCTTCTGCAGTCAACAGATCATCAACAAAGATAATCACAAACATACAATGGGAGGGAAATAGTTTCTTCAATAAATTGTTGTGGGAAAACTGGATATCCATATGCAAAAGAATGAAATTGAATCTTGAAAGTCCAAAGCCAAAGTCTCATCTGAGACAAGCCAAGTCTTCCACCTGTGAGCCAGTAAAATCAAACACAAGTTAGTTCCTTCCAAGATACAATCAGGGTACAGGCATTGGGTAAATATACTCAAACAACGTGGGAGGAATTGGCCAAAACAAAGAGGCTACAGGCCCTATGCAAGTCAGAATCCAATAAAGTGGTCATTAAACCTTAAGTCCCAAAATTATCTCCTTTGCCTTCATGTATTATATCCAGGTCATGCTGATCCAAGAACTAGGCTCCAACAGCCTTGTGCAGCTCCACCCCCACGGCTTGGCAGGGTACAGCCTCCATCTCAGCTGCTTTCATGGGCTGTTGTTGAGCATCTGTGGCTTTTCCAGGTGCATGTTGCAAGCTGTTGGTGGAGCTACCATTCTGGGGTCTGGAGTATGGTGGCCCTCTTCTCACAGCTCCACTAGGCAGTACCCCAGTGGGAAGTCTGTGGGGACTCCAACCCCACATCTCTCTTCCTTGCTGCCCTAGCAGAGGTTCTCCATGAGGGAGCCACTTCTGCAGCAAACTTCTGCCTGGATATTCAGGCATTTCCATACATCCTCTGAAATCTAGGCAGAAGTTTCCAAACGTCAGTTCTTGACTTCTGCACCTGCAGGCTTAACACCACATGGAAGCTTGGGGCTTGCACCCTCTGAAACCATGACATGAGCTGTACTTTGGCTCCTTTTAGCCATGGCTGGAGCAGCTGAGACACAAGGGATTGAGTTCCTAGGCTGTACACATCAGAGGGGCCCCAGGTTTGGCCCACAAAATCATTTTTTCCCTCCCAGACCTCTGGGCCTGTGACAGGAGGGGCTTCCATGAAGGCCTCAGATATGCTCTGGAGACATTTTATCCATTGTCTTGGTGATTATGCAAATTTCTGAAGCAGGCTTGAATTTCTCCCCAGAAAATGGGGTTTTATTTTCTGCTGAATTGTCAGGCTGCAAATTTTCCAAACTTTTATGCTCTGCTTCCTCTTGAATGCTTTACTGCTTAGAAATTTATTCCACCAGATACCCTAAACCATCTCCCTCAAGTTCAAAGTCCCACAGACCTCTAGGACAGGGGTAAAATGCTGCCAGTCTCTTTGCTAAAGCCTAGCAAAAATAACCTTTTTTTCAGTTCTCAACAAGTCCCTCATGCCCATCTGAGACTACCTTGGCCTAGACCTCATCATTCATATCTCTATTGCTCAAAGTCAGTCAACAAGCCTTTAGGAAGTTCCAAACTTTCCCATATTTTCCTGTCTTCTTCTGATCCCTCCAAAGTCTTTCAACTTCTGCCTGTTACCCAGTAACAAAGTCACTTCCACATTTTCAGCTATCCTTAGAGCAGCACCCCACTCTTTGTAGTACCAATTTATTGTATTAGCTTGTTCTCATGCTGTTATGAAGAAATACCTGAGACTGGGTAATTTATAAAGAAAAGAGGTTTAATTGACTCACAGTTCTGCATGGCTGGGATGACCTCAGGACACTTACAGTCATGCTGGAAGGCACCTCTTCACAGAGTGGCAGGAGAGAGAATGAATTTGGAGCAAAGTGGGAAAAGTCCCTTAAAAAACCATCAGATTCTCATGAGAACTCACTATCACGAGAACTGTATGGGGTAAATACCCCATGATTCAATTACCTCCCACCAGGTCCCTCCCATGACATGTTGGGATTATGGAAACTACCATTCAAGATGAGATTTGGGTGAGGACAAAGCCAAACTATATCACCCAGGTAAAAAGATGAATTTTAATGCTGTTATGTACAACAGAAGATAATCTCAGAGTTTTAAAAAGATCAGTCTAATAAATTAACTCAGTCTATTCCTTTGGGATATTACATCCCCAATGCTCAAACAATACTAGGAGGATCAGCCACTTTTACTTAGCTGTTCAGATCTGCGGCTAAAACTCATGCCTGATGCAAAGCAATAATGGCTGGGATTTTGGAGAGGAAAGTTGCCAGAAGTTGTTGCCACATAAATTCTTTTTGAAAGATAATTTTTGATCTGTTACTGGGCTCTAATTGAAACTAGCTCTATTATGGAAGGATATAAAATTATTTTGAGCACTGATATACCTAAGATGTCTTGGGTTATGTCAAAAAATTCCAATAGAGAGGCAAACACTCAGTGGAATTAGAAATGATATGTTTCAAAATGTTTTACATCACTACCTATCTGATTTATGGATAGATAGTTGCCATACTTTTGGATACTGTATTGAGTCTACCCGATGAATTATTTAATCCCATAGCTGAATGGGCATATTCCTAAAAGCAGTTAACAGAGAACACTGAGCAGAATGCAAAATTTATATATAGTAATTTACAGGTGTTGCCCAACATGGCATTCAGTCTGCAGTGTAGCTATACTGTGTCTGGCCAATGACCAGAATTTGCATAAAGAGATAAAAATAAGTTTACTAAGTGAGCAGAATTAGGAACAGTATTTCTCTTATTATCACAGGATCTGGATAGCAGTAAGAAAATAGTAGAGCTTTATAGCAGTTCTTAGACAATAACAGATAGGTTGACAATCTAGTTCAAACAGTGAGCTTCATATAATTATAAGATAAAAAGAACGTCAGTATAGCATGCCATGTTGTGAATGTAGTTTTGGAGATGGAAATCAAAGTTGGATATAAATGTGTGTGTGTGTGTGTGTGTGTTTACACACTTTATAATGGGACTATATTCAAAATTTGGAAGTTCTTTTTTGCTTTTTAGAAGTGATTGTTTGATCACAAAGCTATGCAATCATAGGAAAAATAGCGGAAAGAATATATCACACTGCCCCCAAAAAAATTAAAAAATAAGGCTATCAGTTGATAGAAACATTCAACAGAACCCTCAGAGAGTAACTGCCTTAGGGGATCTGGGCTTTCCTACAGCTGAAAAGTGGATGATATTTCTCAATTATGCATAACCCAAGTAGATACTGATTTGTCTTGATGAGGAAAATACTTATCCTGGGTTTGAAATTGCATACTCGGTAACTGAAGGAAACACATTTAAGAGCATTAGATGCCTGTAAAAAAATAAATAAATAAACCTTTTTAAATGTACAACTATTTATGTAAACAGAGCAAGGAACCCATTTTACAGCAGGTGGAGTACAACAATAACTTAAAATGTATTCACAGTGGACTTTTCATAAACCTTACAACTGACAAAGTAGCAGAGTGTAAAATTTGGCAAGGGCTATTAAAACTTCTTCTTATTAAATTGGGTGGTGATTAGAGACTGCAGGGATGCTTTGCAGGATCAAATAATTTGTGCATTAACGCTTGATGTGTGTGAAAATAAATGAGATTCATAATTGAATAGATGGATGAGATACAATGGAGAAGATGTGAAATGGACGTAGAGACTGATATAAGAACCTCAATAAACTTTCTCTCTCTCTCTTTTTTTTTTTTTTTGAGACAGTCTGGCTTTGTGGCCCAGGCTGGAGTGCAGTGGTGTGATCTCAGTTCACTGCAAGCTCCGCCTCCCAGGTTCCCGCCATTCTCCTGCCTCAGCCTCCCCAGTAGCTGGGACTACAGGCGCCACCACCACGCCTGGCTAGTTTTTTGTAGTTTTAGTAGAGACAAGGTTTCACTGTGTTAGCCAGGATGGTCTCGATATTCTGACCTCGTGATCCTCCCACCTCGGCCTCCCAAAGTGTTGGGATTACAGGCGTGAGCCACTGCGCCCGGCCTACTTTTTTTTCTTTATTTCATCCTGCTTCTGCAGTGCTGATATCTAGACATTTACAAGGTCAGGAGGGAAGATCAACTTCTAAACATGACATCATGATAATTCTAAATATTAAATGTTTAGGTTTTAAAGAAATGATGGATTGGTTGTTCCTTTCGCTCACTATGCTCGGCTAAGTGCAGTGGTTCTGTATCTTTAGTATTTGGTAGATAAGCAGTCCTATAAATGTGTGCTTTTCTAACCCTACTCAATATAGCTGGAAATAGAGAAAGGGAAATTCTTTGGCCTCACTCATATTACTTCCAGCTCTGTGAGTCAGTCTGCTGACAGTTCTACCCCAGGGATGAGTCTGGGTAAAGGGTAATAATGAATGGGAAAAAAACCCTGAAAATAATCGCTGATGGAACAGGGGCAACAGTTGAGTAATGCTTAAAGGAAGAGCAAGCATTACTTGGTTGCTTTGTGAGAATCTTCAGAAGAGGGTCATATTATCCATCTCTATTCACAGATATCTTCAAGGGTAAAGCTGTCTCCTGTCAGAATTTCTTTTGTGTGAAGCTAAAGATCCAGAATGAGTCCTGGTGGATTTAGCAAGTATTTCCTCTGAGATTACCTAATTGATGATGTATCTAAATGATTCTGATAGGACTGTGTGAGTAAATGTATTCGTTTGCTCAGGCTGCCATAACAAAATACCAGCAACTGTGTTGCTAAATGACAGACATTTATTTGCTCACAATTTTGGAGGCTAGACGTTCAAAATCAAGGTGCTGGCATGGTTGGTTATTTCTGAAGCCTCGGTCCTTGGTTTGCAGATGGCCTCCTTCTCACTTTGTCTTCTTGTCGCTTTTCCTCTGTATGCACACATCTCCATGTCCTAACCTCCTCCTATTAGAACACCAGTTACATAGGATGAAGCAACACCCTGCCCACCTTTTTAACCTGAAGACCCCTTTAAAGACCCTATCCCTTAATACAGTCACATTCTGAGCCTCTGGAGTTTAGGACTTCAACATAGTAATTCTGGGGTTCTTAATTCAGTCTATACAGTCTTGTTAAAACTTTAAAGTTGATTTGTCTTTTTTTCCCATTCTAAAGATTGTTTATCACATCAGACTCTTGGAGATAACATATGAAACTAGGTGTAGCTCTCAAACACCTAAAATGATTTTATTTGAAAACATGGCCTTGTAATAATAGATACTGGCGACTGCTAGAAGGGGGAGGGAGGTAGGGAAGGAAGGCTTGAAAAACTATTGGGTACCATGCCCGGTATCTGAGGGACAGGATCAGTCATACACCAAGCTTCAGCATCGTGCAATATGCCAAGGGAACAAACCTGAACATGTAACCCCTGGATCTAAAATAGGAGTTGAAATTATTAAAAAAATAAAAAACAGCCATGAATGATTATGTGATTTATGACCTAAGTGATATGTTGAGATAAATCCTGAGGTACAATGGGCTTAAAATATCACTGTGTGTTCAATTTATCATCACTGCAATTTTTGTTTTAGAGCAGAGAGCATAGTCAATAAAGAATATGTAGCAAACTAAAATCAATGTTAGTTTAGGAATTATTTGGTGTGTTTATGACAGTCCCAATATTCTCTGAGTGTGCTTATGGAAAGGTATTTGGGAAAATCCAAGTCAACTATATTTGGGGATTTTGGGGGCCAAGATATATACTCAAACTGTAATAAATCAATAAAATCAATGACAACAACAAAATTGATCAAAGGAGGGGAGGAAACATTTTGCTAGTGATTTACAATAGCTCACTAATATCCAAAACTCCTCTGGAAGCATTTTGTACAAGTCTGTCTACACTATTTCTTTAAAAATGCCTAGATTGATTATTTACACCTGACTCATGTGGTTACGCAGACTAGCTTTAGGTATGTCGAGAATAAAAAAGAAAAGTAGGTGAAAAGGCCCTCAGTAAACATGCGAAAAGGTATGTTGGGTATATACCTTGGTGGTTCACAATCACAGGAGAAAGCATGACTTCTGCAACTGAGGATGGACCCTGGAAGCTTTAACTAGATGTTTTGGATGTGTCTTGATATTTGCATGTTTGCAGGTGTTTGCTTTCTCCTGCGAAAGCATGCTATTTACCTTTATTAAAGTTTTATGTATGTAATACCTGGAGTCTTGTGAATCCTTTGGACTCATGTTTTATAAAACTTCTGCATCTTACAAAATTTGCTTCTTATGCTCTATTGTTCTTTTGTATTTTGGAAATATTTTTGAAGTTGTTTGTTGTATAACACAAAAGTATTAATGTGAACACCCAGAAAAGCCCAAGACATAATAAATGATCAATGTTCTTGGTTTTCATAGAACAAGATAAGAATAGGACATCAGTCCAATGTATGAAAGAAGGAGTGGTATTGGAAGCTGTCTATCCTGTTTTTGGCAATGAAAGGGTATGTTGTGAGGAGAGAAGTTTAAATAATAATAAAAGTGACTCTAATTGTTATTACTATTCTTCTTTTTAATACTGTAAGTTATTCTGCTCTTTATTATTCTATAAATAACAATAATGAATAATGTTTATGATAAATTATTCTTGCCTGTTGGAATGGTCATACCTCCCACATGGCATGTCATTAGATTCCAGTCCAGCCTTTGAAATTCATTTAATTAGTCATGTCACCTTAAGCCAGTTTTACTCCCTGGGATCTCAGTTTCTCTACGTAATGTAGGGAAGACAAAATTATACCTCTACACTCTTAGGATTTTTCAGCTGGGCCTCAAAATTAAGTTAACATAAGACAGATCAACAGGAGAAAAGCATAGAAATGTATTTAATACAAGTTTTACATGACATGGGAGCCCTTGTAAGGAAATGGAAGACCAAAAGAAACAGAGTCAAACACTTATATTCTGAATTAGAAAAAGAAGACAAATTGTGAAAATTTGATAAGACAAAGGGTTTGGTCCAGGGCACGTAACTGGGGAGAGAAGTGCCTGGGAAGATATGGGTTGCTCACACAGATTTCCCTTAGTCTCAACTTTTCATTTTTCATGTTAAGAATGTTACTTTCCTCCTTGTATAAGGAGAGCAACTTTCAAATGGGAATTTCATCTTGCTGCTTTCAAGAAACAGAGTGAAGGTCAAAGTGAGCTTTCTGCACCTGCTATTTTTCAAGTGTCTTTGCTTCAAAATAATTCTTATACTGAAGTGACTTATTTGAGGGTGGTGTGTTCTGAACTCCTGCAACATAAAATTAGGAAGTGCAACATGAAGATGTTGAGGACTCTTCATACTCAAGCATACTAAAATTGTGTTACAAACCTCAAGTATGTCCCACAGATGCAACAGAATGCTGTAAACAGGTCTTTTATTCATAACTGCATATAAATGTTGTCTTACTAAATAACTCAATAACCTAAGGTCTACACTTTCTAGGTGTTAATATTTTCAAACCACATTTAAAATAAATAAAAAAGCAAAGTTACATCAAAAGTGTGTCCTCATGTTTAGGGTTTGGGTTCTGTGCTGAGTGATTAAGGGCCCCCTGATGTATAACAGGCAACCACAACATTATCTGTCCATATTGTTGAAGAGATAAAAGTTCATCCTCCATGTGCATTTTAATATAAAAGGGATAAGCATAGAAAATGTCAGGTTAAATATAACACTGGTATTTAATTATGTGAAGGTTTTATTTCCTGTGGACTTTAGCCAGGTAGAAAATAATGGTACAAATTGAAAGGAATTTTTAAATATAAGTCTGGAAAATTTTACTTAGACGAATTCATTTTGATGTTCTATAAAAAATGTTACCTTTAATTATTGATGCACTTATCTTTCACTTTAGAGTTTTAAATATTGGCTCATTTAGTTTGTTTGATTTTCCTGTTATAAATATATAAACCAAAGTATATCAACAAATTCTGCAGGATCTCTCCTATACACAGGTTAACAGATTTTGTTTTGTAAAACTCGTTTTGAGAATCTTGTACAAAAATTTCTGAGTGTTTTATTGTTCCAAACTTACCAGAGACTAAATGTTCAAAAGTATGTGATAAAGAATTAAACCTGTGTTTTATTTTATCCATTGATTAAAAAAGTAAATTAAATTGCTTTTTAAATTATTTTAGACAGAATTATCGTTGCTTTTAAAAATAATGTTAAAATCCAGTTTGATTGCTTATACGGCATTTCTATTAATATGAGTATAATAGAAAATCATTTTTAATGCAGCAGAAAAAATAAAGCATCAGTTAACACATTTCCTGTGACAAATGGAGAATAACTCCAGTTTGATATTTGTATTCAATTTCAAACATCTACATAACTTTTCATTTATTTCTTATTTCTGGAGGTATTTGTATTCAATTCAGTTTCTAATATGTCTTTCTATAAAACATAACGTAGCACTGAAATAAGTTTTCCATTAGAAAATTATTTAAAGATGGAAATCCTAAAAGAAAGTCAACTTTCTCTCTTCAAACTTAGCCTATCGACTCTTTTTGGTAGTGACATGAATTTAATTATGTTATTAGGAGGCCATGTGTTGAGATTTTTGTCTATTATTTGTCTTAATCATTAAATAGTCTTCTTGGTAAGTGTCAGATATTTGGCCAAGTATCAGAACTATTTCTCTAAGAAAAAGAATTGTACAGTTAGAGGCATTTAAGGGTTGGAACTGAGTTTCAGAGATTTTATCATCTTTGAATTACAAAGCACAGGAATTTAATAAAAAATGCTTTGTTCTAATGTGAACGGAATTTTAAGTAATTCATCACTGAGTGAAAAGAAACTTGTTTCTTTTTTTCTTTTGATGATTAGAAAACCAGTACACAACATCCCCATATAGCTGTTTAATATATTTCAGAGATTAAAAAAAAAAACTCTCCTACTTGAGAAATTTTTCCTATGTCTCTAACATAGACATAAATGCTTCATTTAGATGGAATTATCCTTTTTTCTTCAAAGTAATGAATTTCATATTAATACCACTTACATGTCATTGACAGGTCTGTAGTAGTTTTATATTTCAGTAATCCAGGTTCCTTAAGCATTTCTCCATATACCTTCATTAGAACCCTGTCCCAATTTTCCCTGATCAGTTTACTCATGATTCCAGGTCAACACTAAGTAATTAATTAACTCTATTTTGTATTTAAAATACAAATAGAGTTCGTATTTAAAATTTGCTACTTCTCCAGTCAAGAGGTAAAGACAATATTCTCTCCTTGGATTTGGGCTGGTCTTAGAGAGTTCTTAGCCCAAAACAATGCAATAGATGACTGGGACTTTTAAGAACATCTAAGAACTTCCAAGCTAGAACTTAAGGGACCTTGCAGCTTGGGCCTGGACTATCTGAAACACTTTCTCTAGAAGCCCTTAACTGCAATGTATAAATTCTAATTAAGTCATGACTCCCAACTGAGTCTAGCCTGCTAGCCATCCCACAACCTGAGAGTAAACCTGTCTTGGACCATCTAACCCAGCCCATATGCCAAGTGAATACTGCTTTGTGAATTGCTGTTGGAACCATGTAAAAATAAACAACAAACAAGTCCTCTAGTTTAGCCCTTCCTGAATTCCTGATCCATAGAACCATAAAATATAATGAATATGTTTTCTTCAATGCCTCTGAGGCTTGGAGGTAATTAAGTAGAACAAGCTACTTCCTTTTTGAGAGGATGGGAGTGGATTCAGGTTATATAGCTTTAGAGTAGTTCACAGAAATACTTTTAAGTATCACATCTTTCTCATATTCACAGATGGTGCTAATCACTTTACTGAACTCACACCTCTGTCACAGATCTAACAGATACTGCTTGATGAGGATGAAATCTGGTAGGTTAAAATGTGCTTCAGAAAATAGGTGATGAAAATCTGTGATAAGGATTTTTAAAACTTATACATAATTCAGAACTACACAAAGGCAGGATCTTCACATAAAGTAATTCCATCCAATTTTTAGATTACAAAGAATGTATACATATTTTGTGTCTACATACAGATACATATGCATATTTTGTAAAATAGAACATTTGTATCAAAACTAACTTGTATACATGTTCAAACAATTGAATTAATGTTGTGACACACACAATCATACATACACATTTTGTGTGTGTAGTATATGCATGTGTGATGTGTGGCTTGTATGTATCACAATTATTTTATTGATTTGTTATACTTGTACATGCATAAAGGTTAGTTTTGATACAAATCTTCTATCTTACACATACATACTTTCATTTAGTTACTAAGGTTTTTCTCTAAGTTGATGTGGATCTTTCTAACCTGGCCTTTATTCATGTCAGTTCTAGAACTATTTTGCCAACTCAAGCCTCTGTGCCTTTGCAAATACTTGTCCTTCGGTTTAGATGGAATATACATAGTTTTCTTCATCATCCTGTGTAACAGGTATTTTCAAAAGGTTTCTAAAGTACATTAATTTAAATAAATTAAGAAAAGTTTAATTGATTTGATATTGGCAAAGTATATTGATGCTATTTAGCATTTTTGTGTATAGGGAAGAATATGCAGCTAGCAAGTTTATCTAACTTATGTTTCTTAAATTTCTTATCGGTCTCCTCCCATCGGGCCCCTTCTCCAACACTAAGGATTACAATTCAACATGAGATGGTGAGGACACAGAGCCAAACCGTAAGTCTGCTTGTTTTTCCATTGTGAAACCTTGTCTGAGATTGGTGAGTTTCATGCATCAACAATGTAGTATTATTTTTCCAGCCTGCTCTTCAGTTGAAGTAGTTGTACGTGGACGACGTTAGCTCTATGAAGATTGTGCTTTTGCTATAGTTTACTAATTTGTTAGTCTCACATTAGTTTTGAAAATATTTAATTACATATGTTCATTGAAAAATACTTATAAGCCATTATATATTATTTATACATCTACTTATAAAGGCTGATATTGCCAGAACCATCTTCCCCTTCCCCAAAGATAAAGAATACACATCAACTGTCACTTGATTAAAATGAAATTTGGGATAAATCCAAAACAAAAATGTATTTAAAAGATAACTTTGTTTTTCAAAAAACTTGTTAACTAATTGCTTACAACTTTTATGTGCTAGCTCTGCCCCTGGGTTCTATACTTATAAAGTTTCCAAGCTCAGCTGAAGCCCCTTACCACTATTTTGACAATTGATGGTGCAAAACTAAATTTTCAAAATATTGTGAATTGTCTATAATTCAGAAATCAACAATTTTATCTAAGTATAAAAACAGGCATTCTGATATTTCTGAGTGTCTTAACATAGCTATCATAACTTTTTCTGAGTTGAGTTTACATTATATATTCTTCACTCTATCATCTTACTTTTTTTTTTTTTTTTTGAGACGGAGTTTCTCTCTGTCGCCCAGGCTGGAGTGCAATGGCGTGGACTTGGCTCACTGCAAGCTCCGCCTCTGGGTTCAAGTGATTCTTCTGCCTCAGTGTCTTGAGTAACTGGGATTACAGGCGCCCCTCCATCACACCTGGCTAATTTTTGTATTTTTATAACCAAATATTGTTTTTATATCTAGCTATTTATCTAACAGTAAAAAAAAGATTTTGTCACAGAGTAAGCTTGGCACCAGTTCCCATACCATGGTTCCCCACGTGGTGAAAGACAGGACTTGATGTCATTTGTGTGTGCAGTAGGGTGACAATATAGGAACAAAATCTCTAAGTTATGAAATTTGGAGCTTTTATAGCATGACAGGTGCATTTTTTGAAGAGCGATCTTTCTCTGGAATGAAAAACATGAAATCCTCTTTGGGGAAAGGAGAAGAATATCTCTAAGTTTTATTATCATTTGAAATACAAGCAAATATCTCCATGGTAGAAAAGCTCCAGAAAATACACAGTCTCTAAATTCCAAGGCTTCTTTTTCATTAAGCCATACTTTAAGCTTGATTGTCATTAATATACTATTTAACCATAAACAAACTTTAAAATATTCATGGAGAGTTGTCAGCAAGTCTCCAGAAGAGAGAGTTGGGGAGAGAGATGAGAGAGAGAGACAGAGAGAGAGAGAGAATGCTAAAACAGACAACTCAACTAAAAAAAATTAATGCATCAGCACTTAGAAATCGGAATTACCAGAACAGACACGTTATATAAAATTAACATGTTTTAAATATTTGGAATCTATACAAGGTAAAGTATAAAACACTGAAGAAAGAAACAGAAAAGAACAAACCCAACAATGAAAGGGTATTCCATGCCCGGGGAATAAAAAAATTGATATTGTTAAAATGATCATTTTATCCAAAGCAACCTGTAAATCCACACAATCCCTAGCAAAATACCAATAAAATTCTTCACAGAGATAGAAAAAAATCTTAAAATGTGTATGGAACCGCAACAGACCTCTGATAGCCAAAGCAATCGGAGCAAAAAGAACAAAGTTGGAGGCATCACCCTACCTGACTTGAAAATATACTACAAAACTATAGTAAACAAATTAGCACAGTACTGGCATAAAAACAGACATACAGAATAATGGAACATAATAGAGAACCCAGATATAACTCACATGTTTACGGCCAACTCTTTAAAGACAAAGGTGTTAATAATATGCAATGGGGAAAGCACAGTCTCCAATAAATGTTGTAAAGAAAACTGAATTACCTTATGTGGAAGAACAAAACTAGACCCTTATCTCTCATATGCAAAACTCAAATCAAAATGGATTAAAGACTTAAATCTACAACCTGAAACTGAAATTACCGGAAGAAAATACAGGGGGAACACTCCCAGACATTAGTCTGGGGAAACATTTTCGTATAAGACTTCAAAAGCACAGGCAAACAAAGCAACAACGAACAGATGAGATCATCTTCTACACAATGAGAACAGCAACAACAACAACAACAAAAACAATCAAAAGTGAAAGGCAATCCACGGAACGGGAGAAAATATTTTCAAAGTATCCATCTGTCAAGAGGTTAATAACAAGAATATATAAAGCTCAAACAACTCAGTAGCAAAAATAATAATAATAATAATCTGACTTAAAAATGAGCAAAATATCTGAGTAGACATTTCTTAAAAGAAGTCATACAAATGGTCAACAGGTTTAAGAAAAAAATGTTAAAACATTAGTAATCATCAGAGAAACACAAATCAAAATCAAAATCACAAGAAATCTTCTGACCCAGCTAAAATTTGTTGTTGTTGTTGTTGTTTTGTTTTCATATTTTTGAGACGGAGTCCCGCTCTGTCGCCCAGGCTGGAGTGCAGTGGCGCGATCTCAGCTCACTGCAAGCTCCGCCTCCCGGGTTCCCGCCATTCTCCTGCCTCAGCCTCGCGAGTAGCTGGGACTACAGGCGCCGCCACCAAACCTGGCTAATTTTTTGTATTTTTAGTAGAGACGGGGTTTCACCGAGTTAGCCAGGACGGTCTCGATCTCCTGACCTCGTGATCTGCCCGCCTCACCCTCCCAAAGTGTTGGGATTACAGGCGTGAGCCACCGCGCCCGGCCTGACCCAGTTAAAATGGTTTTTATCCAAGGACAGGCAATAACAGATGCTGGTGACAGTGTGTAGAAAGGGGAACCCTCATACACTGTTTTTGGGAATGTATTATTACAGCCACTATGGAAAACTGTACGAGAGTTCCTCAAAAAACTAAAATAGAACTATCATATGATTCTGCAGTTCTGCTAACGTGTATTTATCCAAAAGAAAGGAAAAAAAATTGTCAGAGATATCTGAACTTCCATATTTATTGTAGCACTATTCACAATAGACGAACTATGAGATCAACCTAAGTGTCCAAAAGTTGGTAAATGAATAAAAATCCTTGGTGTTAGATACACAATGGACTATTATTCCGCCATAATATAAAATGAACAATTCTGTCATTTTCATCAACATGAATGGAAATGGAGGTTGTTAGATGAAGAGAATAAGGCCAGCACAGAAAGACAAATGTTGCATATTCTCACTCATAATTTGTCTTTATGGGGGCTTTATGGGGGCTTAAATAGTGAATCTCATGAAGTTAAAAGAGTAGTTTGGTGGTTACCAGTGGTCAGAAAGGATAAAAGAAAGGATAGGATGAAGAAAGGTTGATTAATAGGTCCAAATATACTGTTTGATATAAGAAATAAGACCTAGTGTTTGATAGGTAAATAGGATGGCTGTAGTTTACCATAATCTATTGTGTGTTTCAAAATATCTGGAAGATAGTAATTAAAATATTTCTAGCATAATGAGAAGCCAAATATTGCAGATGATGGATGTTCTGAGTACACTGATTTGATCTTTACAAAATACTTGGATGTGTTAAATTATCTACAGCTATCCTAGAAATGTGTACCTCTAATATGGAAAATTCTAAATTAGAGAATTGAGAATCAGTTTAACGCACAAGAATAAAACAGACACTATTTTTAAAATGTCATGCTAATTGTCAAATAGAACTTCTAGAAATATAATTTGTGATCATTGAAATTTTTTAAATGGATACATTAAATAGCATATTAGAGACAGGTGAAAAAATAAACTAGAGGATAGAATGAAAGAAAGTATCCTAAAATCAGAACAGATAAATAAAATACAGAAAAAATTAAGTGAAATATAAGTTAACAGACTCTACATGGCACTCTCTGATTAGCTATAACAAAATCCAAAAGAAGAGAATAGAGAGAATGAGGGAGAAGTAATTTCAGAAAGGTAATAATTGAGAAATTTTTCCAAATTGGTAAAAGGCATGGATCCTTACAATTCAGAAGCATAATTATTTTAAGTAGAAAAAAACTGAAGAGGATGCCAGGGAAAATCTCAAAACAGGCAGAAAAAGTAGATCTTGAATACAACAGAGAGAAAGCACTGATTACCTTCAAAGGAATAAAAATGAAACCGGTAACAGTTTCACAGCTATAACAATAAGAGCCAGCGTAATAGTCTAATAGCCAGCGAAATCATTATTATCAGGAAAAATAACTGTTTTCTTAGATGTACTATAAATTAAAAACATGAAATAGCTATTTTGTTTTGTTCTATGGTCACATAAGAGATTCTGATGAAATTATTAGGATCTCTTATGTGTCCTTAGAGCACACACACAAAACATTTGCAAAACTTTAAATTTGTGTACTTCAAGAGCCCGTTTTGGCTCTAGACGTGCGCTCTGCGATTCAAGCTGCTTTACGGAAATGGGTGAGTAATGATCCTACTTTTTAAGTATTTCTTGTAATATATAGTATATAGTGCCTTTCTTAAAAAAATCAGTGATATTGATTTTATTAAAGGCATCATCACTCACTACACACACATGCTAAGACAATTTACATACTCAAAATATTATTTATCCTTTTTACAGATGGTTCATAGGCATTCCAAACATCCACTAACTCAAGTAAATAATGTTTGCATTAGATTCATACGTAGACATGAAGAAACCTTTTCATAAGGCGTAATATATTGGTGGAGGGAGGAGTGGAATGGGTGATAGATTTGCTCTCCTGTTACTAGTAATGCTTTTTGATGTTTCAAAATGTTTCTAAAGAAATTTGTACAGAACAGTGATTCTTTAACTTTAGAGTTCACATACAACTTAGTATGGCAAAGGATATATTAATTACCTATAAAACTTCTTCTGTCTAGGTATTGAACATTTTGGTACATGTAATATGTTTTTTTTTTTAAGTGAAATGATCTTTGCTTCAATCTCTTCACCCAAAATTGACTATATGGTGAGAGTTACATAATTGTTGATGACATTGGCCCTGTAATTAGATTGCCTGCCTGATTTGAATTTTAGTTCCACTGTTGTCTTGCTCTTGGACAAAGGAGATGTTGTTTCAGTCCCTAGATAGACAGTTTTCTTTATGAATGTTTAGCCTCACTTTTTCCCCATACCTAACTACAGAATAAGAATAGTAGAAACCTCTTAGGTTTGTTGTCAGTATCAAAGATTAAATTAATTTACATCATTTAATTAAGTTACTAAACTATTCAAGAACTATTAGCACTCATTATTATTGTTCTAAATGGTTGGCCACTCGTGTTCTGTCTCATTTAGAAGAAGAGCTCAATTATTTCAAAACAGAATTAGTGTTAACTGAGTGAATTTTATAGGCAACATTATTTGACTAGATCAAAGGTGTATTTACTTATATTACATATATAAACATTTCTTGATTCTGCACTTTATATAAGTGAATATATGACTTAGAAAAATACTCATGGATATATTTTGAAAACACATTCAGATATTAAACTATTAATCTTAAATATATACATCTTTGATTGAAAGACATGCATTTTGATTTTCATGTATTGACAATTTGTGTTAAATTTCAAACCAAAAATTTCTTGTATTGTCTTCATTTTGCTCTGAAATTTTTTTTAATCAAAATTAAAATGTTATGACTAAGGGTAGTCCTACTAAATTTAAACTTTGCAAATCTAATAATACAGAGAGCTAGGCTAAAAGAAACTTTGAGCAAAATGTCAGTTTTGAATAGAAATGACACATCTGCTGGAAACATCCCCACATTTTCCAAAACCAAGAGACAAAATCATCTAGAATTCTGTTCACTGAAAAAAAAGTATTTTCCCACTAAAAAGGGACGATTGGTTTATGCAAATTACTTCTAATATATAATTGTATACATCAGAAAATAAATGCAGTACAAATTTAATGTTAATTTATATAGTCAATTTTAAAACTATTGAAAATAATGAATATTTCATAGCTGTATGGAGATTAATCTACTGAATGACTAAAATGTTTATAGTTTTCAGTTTCAAAGATGGATAAAAATACGACAGGAAATAAAAAATAAATAATAGAGATCATCTCACTGCTCCAACCTCATTTCAAGATATTTCAGGATTTAATATAAAAACAATTTATGCTATAATGTTGCCTACAGAAAGCAGTTAATTGCTCTGAGGAATGTTTGTAGGGCACATTTCAGAAAATATATTTAAAGGCTTAGTCACCAAAATAATTTTAAATCATGATCAACGTATTTTACTACATTCAATAATAAATATAATTTAACTTGTTCTAGATCATTAAAAATCATTATTATAACTATTGATTTTTGCAGTTTCCCCTTTTCTAAACCTTGACCAATGATTCTCAGCTAATTCTGAAGACAATTGCCTGTATATTCATTCTTGCTGTCAATTTATCAATAGTTTCATTGAATGTTCCTTTGTCATTATTTTAGGAGACAAGTGATTGCATCTCTTACTGACTATATTATCTTTGGCAGGTTAATTACCCCTTCTGAATTAGAGAGGCAAACTTTATATATGCATGCATGTTTATATGCTAATGCAAATTACCTACTACTTGACAATCTTTATTCAAGCATTCCATACTATTTATCTAACTCCACAAACATTTAAAAAAGTATTTTGAGCCGGGAACTATTTTAGATGCTGAGGAGTCATCAGTGAGCAGCTAAATTTTGGAACTCATCCAGTATACATTTTAAGGGGAGAGGTTTTGGCCTTGTGTGTGTATGTGTGTGTGTGTGGGGGGGGGTGGTCTGTTTGTGTGTGCCTGTGTGTGTGTGCCTGTGTGTGTGTGTGTGTGTGTGTGTGTCTGTTAGGTAGTAATTAGGACAGAAAAATAAAGCAAAAGACAACAGAGGGAGAGTGGCACCATTTTAGAAAGGGTGATAAAAGACAAGGACACTTAGGAGGTGGCATTGGAGCAGAGATTTGAATGAAGTGAGTGAATCACATGTGTAACAAGGGAAGGAGTCAGAATTTAGTTAGCTGCTAGCCTGATTGAAGAGGTATACACACCGAGGTGGAGAGGAAGGAGGTAGGACCAGAGAAATAACCATGGGGCTGGCATCGTAGAGGTTCCTTTAAACCATGAAAATAATTTTGGGTTTTTCCTAAATTTGATAGGAATCCAGAGTGAGTTTCATTCAAAATATTAATAAGGATGCATTGGATTTAATTTACAGTTATTTTCAAGTATTGTGGTGACTGAAAGCAGTCCTTATGACAAGGGTAAAGAAGTTACCAAACTCCCCTTTATTACATTAAACAAAATCCACTTGCTGAAATGTAAATTTACTTCATTTCCTTCTAGATTCGGTCAGTTGGAAAACACTTTTTTAGCGTCTTGGTCTTCTGTATATAGAGGGTGTTTTTTAATTGAAGTGTTGCAAAGCTTTTTCCTTTTTTTCCTAGTTGATTTCATCCCTTTCTATGCTTTCTCTAATTTAATTTGAGAGGGAGAAAATGTTTGGTGCTAATTAATTCAACTTTGGGTGTTTGGTTTTATTTTGTTTTAGACCATAGCTTTTATTCTTCTACATGGAAATAACTATGACAACAATTAAGCATCCCTCATCATCCTGTGGGATAATCTTACTGAAAATTTGAGGGTCACTTTGAAGGTACATTATGATTTTTCCTGACTAGAATCCTTGCTAGAGCAACTGTGGGAATTTACAGAACTTGCTTTATAAAGATAGTGCCATAATCTCTTTTCCAGAAATATAATATTTATATTCACAAGCAAACAAGTATATTATAAGAAATGCAAGGTTTTTTTGTTTCTTACTATATCAATTTTTGCTATAAAATGGCATTAGATTTTTCTTTCTTTAATTATTTATTAAAAGTTTGTGATGCTCCACTGTTCTACGTGCTGGGGAAACAGCACTTAGTTGAAAAACAAAAACAAAAACAAAAAACAAAATAAGACAAAACAAAACAGTGAAGCCCTTTCTTTCACAGAGATTATGTAATTTATATATTTCAGAATGCACTGAAACTTTTTTGGGGGAGGAATGTATGTAACACATTTCTGCAAAATGCTACCATCCTCTCAATTCATTCATAAATTGAATTAATGAACATGAATCTCATTAGTCATCCGCCAATAATAGTATCAAATAGAACATGGATTGTATTCTGAAAGTGTAAAAAAATTTTACAAAATATGCCTCTGTCTCAAAAATTGATGATCTACAATAAAGCTAAAAATTTGCTATTCTATGTAAGAAAATTACTCTATACAGTATCAAGATTTCTGTAATGCCCATGAGTCTTGATTTACTAAATGTGATGGTCCGTTCAATTGCCTAAGATAAAGAAAGCGTCTTAGCAAATTCCAGAGCTTTATGAAGAACAGCAACTCACTCTGCTGTTTTGTAGAAGAGAGTCGACACTCGATGTTCTCAATCAATGGAAAAGGGGTTTGAAAACAGGTCACACATGCTTTTGTCCTTAAGCAGGTGGTTAGTACCATTCTGCATTTTCATAGGCTTAATACACGTTTCCCTTCTCCAGATACTGACAGAAATTATTATAAGTAGTTCTGGGGCGAGCAATTATAAACCAAAATTTATTCTCCATGGCATTTATTAATCTTTACTAAAGTCAAATGAATCTCAATAAAAATGATTTTAATTTCTAACTCATAATTTCTCCCAAACTGAATAATATAAGGGCTTCCTCAAAATTCTATTAAAAGCTATATATTACTTCAACCTGTGTATTTTTTTTAAATGGAAACTGACCTTTAAAAACATATATTTTTTAATCTTGTGGAACCTAAAGCTAAAAAGACAGAAAGTTCCAGTTCAAGAGGTATAAAATGTACTCTTATTTCCAATATATAGTCACTGCTAGTCCTTAAAACTCGAATTTGTAATTATTCTTCAGTGAGGGCTTTACAATTTAAGATTCTAAAGATTTTTCACTTCAGGATGGATCCTAGTGGAAGTTCTCAGATGAAAATCTTACATATTTACAAGAAAAAATTTAATAAGCCAAAATGCATCTTTGACCATTTTATTTTAGTTATTAAGACAATGCATTTCCAATATGATTTCTGTCCAGAAAATGAATAAATGCTCAGGGTAGTAACTTAAGATACATAATGAATTACTTCCTTAAAAGGTGATTTTTATTTAATTCACGGACAGATATATTTTGTTTGTTAAAGTATTATCAAAATAAATATATTTCAAAGGATTTATTTGAATTCAGTTATTCAATATGAACATTTAAAGGTCACTGAAAGTAGTATAAATTGTTATTAAACAAAAAAATTAGAATATTAAAAATAAACACTCTGAAAGGTGCACAAAGAGAGAAATGTTTCCTTTTCTAAAATTACATGAAAATAAAAAAAGTATTTGTTAAGAACAGATGAAGATATTTTTAGGTAGCTATAGGAAAGAATAATTTTTCTAAGCAAACTTTTACATAAGTTCTAAGATTTCTAATGATATAAAAATTATCCTTCTGCAACCAGGGGTGGTACCAGAATCCAACTTAGACATTTACCATATCTTCAGGTTCTCTCTTTGACTTTGGTATTTTACAGTAGAGTGTATACGTGAAACAACAGGACCTGTTTATTACACATTATTTGAAAATGTGTTCAGTAATCCTGAATGAGTTGAGTTGCACGAAATACACTGATATAGTTTTCTTTTTTTTTTAACTTTTGTTTTGTGTCTTTCAATTTTAAGTGACAATTTTGTTTGGCCAGAATGAAATGCAGGGGAACGTGTCTACTAAGTGCCCCTTTTCTAGAATAGGAAACATAAAAGTTAAAATGTTCAGCCTTCTCAATCAGATAATCTGAACTGGCTTTGAATCTCCGAGTATGTATTTTGACTTCGATGACCATGTACCTCTGAGAGTTAAATTGGAGAATTCTTGAATATTATTTATCAAATAATTTTAGAAATCAACATAGATCATGAGCATGTGTTTATTTTGTTGTTTGTTATGCACTCAGAATCACGTATTATGTGAAATAGTCTGTATAACTACTATATCCCTTTATAGCTTATAATTAAATTTTAAAAGTAGGTGTAACATTCTTATTTTATATAATTAATGTTACCTTTTGTTATTAAATCTTTTCATAGCCTTTGGAAAATAAAATATAAACTCAAATCACCTAATTTTGCACATTCCTTTTTTTTTAAACAATAGATGTGTGTTTTGGTTTTAAAGACAGCCTCAGTGGTGTGATTGATAGAAAGTTGTTGTCAGACAAAATCACGTCCATACCTGTGATAGCTGATATGGAGTGTCAACTTGATTGGATTGAAGGATGCAAAGTTAAGGTGTTGCCAAAGGAGATTAACATTTGAGTCAGTGAACTGGGAGAGGCAGAGCCACCCTCAATCTGAGTGGGCACCATCTAATCAGTTGGCAGCACAGCTAGGATAAAAGCAGGCAGAGGAATGTGGAGGGACTAGACTGGCTAAGCCTTCCGGCCTCCATCTTTCTCCTGTGCTGGATGTTTCCTGCCCTTGAACCTTGGACTTCCAAGTTCTTCAGTTTTTGGACTCTGGACTTACACCAGTGGTTTGCCAGAGGCTCTCAGGCCTTACAGCCACAGACTGAAGGCTGCACTGTTGGCTTCCCTACTTTTGAGGTTTTGGGACTTGGACTGGCTTCCTTGCTCCTCAGCTTGCAGACGGCCTACTGTGGAACTTAACCTTGTGATCATGTGAGTCAATATTCTTTAATAAACTCCCCTACAAATATACATCTACCCTATTAGTCCTGTCCCTCTGGAGAACCCTAATACGATACCTGGCTTATAAAATACAATATCTGACTTATAAAATAGAAAATATAATTTCTCAGGATAAGTTCAAGGATTAAAGGATTAAATTGTATGGGACAAGAACAATTGTATTTTCCCCTAGAAATAAAGTTTTAGTTAGATTAATATATATGCTTATTCAATAGGAAAAACGTAAGGCAAATACATGATAAAGGACAGCATAAATGTTTGCCAGGTTCCCAGTACATGTTCTTTTAAAATGGTATTCTATTTAGCATATTTTTAAAATAGCATTTCACTAATTTTTTTAAGCAGACAATAATTCACATTTGGAAATGATCTTATTTCTCTGAGAGCAGACGTATGTTTGAAATACTTCTTCCTTGAATAAAATTTGTGAACAGATTAGGAATCTAACTTACATTCAGATAACAATGAAAGGGCATGAGTGAAAGAATACATTCAAATAAAGTATAGAGGCGTGCTCCATGACTACCTATAATGTGATAAATAGAAATCATTAGGTAACTATGAAGCTACAATGATGCTTAGGGTTTCTAGGCATAAAGGGAAGGAGTCGGTGACTCACGCCTGTAATCCCAGCACTTTGGGAGGCCGAGGCGGGCGGATCACGAGGTCAGGAGATCAAGACCATCCTGGCTAACACGGTGAAACCCCGTCTCTACTAAAAAAATACAAAAAACTAGCCGGGCGAGGTGGCGGGCGCCTGTAGTCCCAGCTACTCGGGAGGCTGAGGCAGGAGAATGGCGTAAACCTGGGAGGCGGAGCTTGCAGTGAGCTGAGATCCGGCCACTGCACTCCAGCCTGGGCGGCAGAGCGAGACTCCGTCTCAAAAAAAAATAAAAAAAATAAAATAAATAAAAAAAATAAAAAAAAACCTCAAATAGAAAAGCGCTTTTAATAAAAGAGATTATTATAAATATAGTCTCCTCTGAAAAAAATCAACAATTGCTGAGTGAGAAATAAAGTACCATTTATTTTAACTGAAACCAGGTTTCCTGAGTATATGATAAGCAACTATAGTTTGGGATAAAACACTGGATAAATGTATGTGTGTCATGCTTTATTTATATAATAAATACCTTCTGGAAAAGCACATTGACTAAACTGTTTTGGATAAATCATAGTTTACATACACAAAGGGATTTTTTATTTGAATTGCAAGAGTGTCCATTGTTTATGAGGCAAATAGTTTGTTTTGAGCAAGAATGTCCTTTTTTTCATTTTAAATATGGATTTTACATACTGGGTTTATTTCAAGAGAAACAGACCCATTTTGATGAGTAATAGATATTTCTGACATAACATTCTGACACATTTAAAATACTTACTTGCCAAACAATTACATACATTACATAGTGTTTTGTACTCACGATTAAAAAAGAATTTCAAGTGATACTGTATGAAAACATTACTGAATGCCAAGTAAAGAACATGCTCTAAAAATAGCCTCCTTAATACAGAGTTTTCAATAGGAGATTCACAGAAACAAATAAGAATATTTATTAAGAATATTAAGAACAATTAAGAATATATATTAATACTTATTAGAATAGATAAGGTTTCTTTTATTATTTTCCAACTTATATACTCATACAGGTTATTTATTCATTTTTTTTTCTGGTTAATGTCTCTGGTTACTAAGGTTTACCATGTGAGATCATATTCTTATGCAACAAATATACTTATAGAAAATAATATAATTTGTACAAAGAAAATTTTAATCGTGAAAAAGGAAAAGTATAATTGAAATGAGATTACTATATATAAATGTCTTAATTTAAGATATTAAATAGGTACTAATTAATTAAAATATTAAATTAACTTTAGTAATTGAAATGATGATGAAGTAATATTTATGTTAATAAAAGTAAGCAAATTGTAATATTTCTGCATTATGAAGAGATTTGGAAATAGAAACAATTGCTTTTTTTTATTATAGTAGTTTATACAGTCCTCCAGAAAGAAGTCAAAGACATTTCTCAGGATAAAAAGCTCAAAACTTCTCAATTTTGTTGCTTTATTTAGGGAGCAAAGAATAAGTCTCAAATTTCGGGGGTTTCACTGTATTTTAAGATCTGTCTGATGAGACTAACAGTACGTGTAGTTTGGAATGATTTATTTTTCTGTCTGAAACAGATTTTCTTATTCCTTACAGCTATTTGTTACATTTCACAGTTCTTCACGAACATGAACAGTTTTATTGTAATTAGGTAATGGCGCAGTTCTGCAAGGGGATCCCTGAATCTACTTACATTGAATGGTAGGAAATTCTCTGAGGAGATCTGTAGTTTACGTTCAGGGAGTGAGCGTGGCAACATTTACTCTCATTTCAGAACTTTGCTTAGCTCATTTGTAAGCAAATGTAAGATTTCCTCTAGTTTTAGAGTCCTAAGTATTTAGCGTTCTTTAAATTTCTCTCATGTGTAAAGTGGAAGCTTTGCAATACATTATGTAAATAATTTTTACGTTTCCTCACAGTTTCCATTTAATTAAGTCGACTTCTCTTTTTAAACAGGCAAAGTTTCTGTTACCAAATTGTTCTCTGTAACATTATTATCTATACATTGTCCAAACAATATACAAAATGTTTATTTTTTCATGTCATCATTTGCCAGTTCAAAAATTATTTTAACTGTTTTGGGTTTTATAATGTACTGCACTTGTTGAATTTAAAGCTAGAAGACTAAAGGGTCATATACGGAACCAGTGATATTTGGATCATGAAGAAATATTAAATTAGTAGGGGAAACTAGAGTTTTTATAGAACCTATCAGTGCTGTCACCTCAGAGAAAAACTTCTCTGTGTGCTGCTATTGTTCTTTTGACTACTTTTAAATAAAAGTATTTATTTATTTATTTACTTTTTAATTTCTTGAGATGAAGTCTTGCTCTGTCGCCCAGGCTGGAGTGCTGTGGCCCCATCTCAGGTCACTGCAACCTCTGCCTCTCAGGTTCAAGTGATTCCCCTGCCTCAGACTTCTGAGTAGCTGGGATTCCAGGCAAGCGCCACCACGACCGGCTAATTTTTGTATTTTTAGTAGAGACGGAGTTTCACCATGTTGGTCAGGCTGGTCTCGAACTCCTGACTTTGTGATCTGCCTGCCTCTGCCTCCCAGAGTGTTGGGATTACAAGAGTGAGCCACTGTGCCTGACCGACTACTTTTATTTTTGATGAAACTTCATCTACTTTAAAATATCGGCTTTCTGTTTTTCAAGGGCCAGCTTACTTTCAGTCCCCATATCGAGGAGACTGCGAAATGGAATTTAGTAATATGCCAGCAAATCGTGACTGAATATGAACATCTACTTAGAATTCACAGATCATTTTTGTTTAGAAAAGCAAATCAAATTTCAGATTTCTGGCTTTTAGTCTCCTGAATATTTTTATTTCTTCTTTTTAATTTTGCCCGTAAAGAGTTACTTCTATTTTTTGGTGAAGTAGTAACCTATATTTCCACAAAATGTTGACAAGCTTCATAATAGGAGTTATTACATTAAAACCTTTATATTCATAACTCAAAAACAGACAGACTTCTCTTTGTATAAGAACTTGATGAAACTTAAATTGCCAAGGTAGCTTTGCATGCCTCTTCCTTGTGTTTTTCAATGTCATCTACAGCACCTCTTCTCTGTCACACGAATACTGAGTAGCGGCGGGGCGTGGTGACTCACCCCCGGAATCCCAGCACTTTGGGAGGCCAAGGCCGGCGGATCACGAGGTCAGAAGATTGAGACCATCCTGGCTCACACGGTGAAACCCTGTCTCTACTAAAAATACAAAAAACACCACAGGCGTGGTGGCGGCGCCTGTAGTCCCAGCTATTCCGGAGACTGAGGCAGGAGAATGGCGTGAACCCGGGAGGCGGAGCTTGCAGTGAGCGGAGACCGCGCCACTGCACTCCAGCCTGGGCCTGGGCGGCAGAGCGAGACTCCATCTCAAAAATAAATAAATAAATAAAGATTAAAATAAAAAAATTGAGTAGCTTAGCCCAGATTGCAGAAACATTTTTAGGGCAAATTATGTGGCTTTAGTTCTTTTCCTACACAAGCTACCTTAATGTGAACTTTTTAACCTGACAAGGTCTTGAACCTGAAAATAGGCAAATAAAAAGAAACGTGGTGAAATACAAAAAAAAAGTTAGTCTTCCCTAATGATCAGAATGTAACAAAGGAGGGACATTTTTCTTGATAGAGAAAGAGGAACACTTGTAATTACTCAGACCCAATGTTTGACATTTTAGAATATATCTATATTAATAGGGAAAAAAAACAAGGCTTGTGCCTGAAATGTTTAGATTGTTCAGATAAAATGTGTTTGTTAAAACTTTTATCTTCATTTTTCTTGTGTTGAAATTTACATTATTATAAGTTTGAACCTTATTCTGCAGATAATGCCTCTAGTAGTTTTGTCTAAGGCTAGAGATATAATAGTTATTTTTAACTGTAAGTATTCACAGAGTGCACTTAAACTGTGATCTCTCTCACCTCTGTCTTGTGAGTAACTGTGTATTTCGCAATACTAGCAATACTTTGAATGAATATCTTTTCAGTTGTATTGGTTTGCATCTTAGTTTCATCAGTAAAACAAGTAGATATAAATGTGACTTGATTACTCTGTTCTGTACCTATTAACATAGTTTAAATAAGGAAAAATGAGAACTTTTACTAACAGTGGTCAATCTCAGTCATTTATATCAATACAGTAATCTATGCATATATAAGCATAACCAGCATCAAGTGCTATGAGTATATATATATTGCAAATTCCCAGCCATCTTTCTGTGGCATATTCACTATGTAAATTATGTGTTTAACTTTTAAATTATTTACTGAAATCAAGATTCTGTTGGAATGATGTTACATATTCACTGATTCCAAGTCAACAACTTGTTCTGGTCTTTCTGAAATATCTCCTAGGTTGTTAGCTGGCCAGAAATCCCTGGATTTAAGTTTTGCTTTTCCCATCTGTCCTTCTAATCAGTCAGCTTTCTCTGCCAATGAATGTTTTCCTAGTTGATTTCCCTTAGTTCTCACATTGTGTGATAAGCTGAGGCTTTGACATGGCAATAGACTCTTAAAATAAAGTTCAGGCCTCTTACAAAATAGAAAATAAAACTGAGATAGCTAAGGAAATTTGCCATTGAAAACGTATCTTTCCACTTGCCTTTAAAGCATCTGTACTGAATTAAGTGAGGTCTAGATGTTATGGGAATGGCATCTAGATTTCGGATCTTATATTATGGTCATTACTATTTATGTAGCATTAAATATTTTAGCTCTTTTAGATTCTGCACCCTAAGGAAAACAACTTCACCATCTATGTTCAGATTTTTATGTTGTGGAAATTAAATAATTATAACAATACTGGCTATATAAATGTCACAGATCTCAATATTAGAAAACAAATATAGCAAAATAAAAAATAAATATTATTTCATTAAGCAAATCTATATAGTAGAATAAAATATATGATATGAACAAAAAACAAAGTTTAATACGTTTAACATCCTGAAATAATTTTCTGTTTTACTTTTTTATTGCAAAACTTAAAATTACATATGTGACCTACATTTATGTCTCATATTGTATTTCTTTTGGAGATCTCAGCTCTAGAATGTTGCAAGAGATTGACATAATGGCTGTGAAGATTTTTCTATTGACCTTCAATTCCCTGTACTTATTTGCACTATATATATATATATATATA
>NW_016803880.1:6653958-6692611 GCF_001698545.2 Rhinopithecus bieti | reverse complement strand
TTTTTTTCTTTTGGCAAATCACACTCATCATATGTTAAACTTGGGTTAGTTAACCCATATGATAATATTAAAAACAACTCGATTTAACCTGAGATTATTATATAAATATCCTACTTGAGAGGCAGACACATTTTTGCTATATTTCTTTGAATATGACTGACATACCTTTAGTTAGAGGCCAGTGTTCTTCATGCAAAGTTTTATGTCAACCACCAGGACCAGAAGTCCAAATACTTCTGTCCAATTCAGCTTGATATTAGAGTCACTACGGTAAACACAACACAGTCAATCACGGGATGGAAGAGTGCTTTTACTCATGTACTCAAAACAGAGTGAGACAAATCCCTATTGCATGCATAGATCTCCCATGGTTGGTGCCCCCCACAACTCAGAGCAACTACCCTACATGCACGCCTCTAAAACCACAGTACAAAGACCTTGACTCACGCTGCATGGAATCTGAAATGCTGAAGCTGAGGGTGTGTCTAAGGACCATCGACACACATGTGCAGGCTCTTTATCTCTTGTTGAGGAAGCGTTCCAGGTCCATGGTCTCTTCCTATATGGCTGGGTAACATTCCAAAGACTGTGCACATAAGACTGCTCTTCACTAAATGTTTTATTTTCATCCCTCATTTCTTGGAACTAGAAAGGTGAAAGGAAACATTTTACATTCTACTTTGGGGCTATAGATATTGTAAAAAGAATCTGTTCATTTTTTATTTTGTAAGATAGTTTTTGAAATATTTTAATGGTGAAATTATTTAGAATTATACTGGTTTGATACTGTTTTAATAAATTTGTTGAGGTGTAAAGTTGCCTATATTACACACACACACACACACACAGACACACACATATATTTCAGCAAGAATTTGTTTTGAGCAATCTAAAATCAAATACAACACATGAAATTGGAGTTTTGGGTATGAATTTAAAAAGGCAAGAAGTAAAAGTAAAACAAAATCTTCTGAATGTAACCATTGTGTAAGTAGTCATGTCATGTTTTTCTAATGCAAAATTCAAAAAATATTCCCATACTTTACACTTGCTGTTCTCTTACAGTTTTTTAAATGGGATTTTAAAATGCAGGTATCCAGTGTTTTCAGTAAGTGACTTTGATCTATCCTGAAGTGGTTTCAGATGAGTAAAATATCTCAGACTACAAGAAATAATTCTGTTCTTGACTAAGAAAAAAAGATGTATTAGAATACTTAGAGAAAATTTTTTTTCAAGAAATTGTTATAATAAAAAAGGTGTACTACTTGTTCATATTCTGGTTAATTAGATTGTAGCACTGACACTTCATTCTGTGTGACAGTGGAAATATGCCTAAGTAACATGCCCAGTAATCTATTACTTGGATTTCTCATGACTATTGCTTTTGTTCAGTAAATTATATAGCCGCTAAGTATGAGAAAATGGAACTAAAAAAATTAGTTCTTTAAAATAGTAACTAAAAGGGAATAATATCTATTGTAGCTTTAAACTTTTAGTATTTTTTCTTTGAGATACTGTATAACAAATACAATTTATCTGAGAATGTTAAAATGTAACATTTTAGAAATTAACATTTATTTTAATAGAATGTAATAAAAGCAAAAAAAGAACATTTCCTTTAATAGAATATGTTATTCTATCATTCAAATACATTAACTTAACATGTCCTTTGATAGAATGTTATGAAAATAATAGAAAAGATGTAATGAATACAAGTATATAGAAGCCATTATATAATTTATTAATATTTATTCCTATTATATGTAATTTTGTTCTTGACTACATAGGGAAAATACATAATTACTCAACTTATTTCTTTGAGCTTCCCAGCATGAATCCTCTAATTTTGTCTACCTTCAGTCAGAACTTCCCTGTCTCACCCCTACCAGCTCCCTGCCTTCTCCAAATTCAGCCTGTGCCTCCAATCTGAACACTCCCCATTTCCTGCTTCAGACCCCAGGTCAAGATAATCACCCATAGATTCCTATGCACTGCTCTGATATGGGAAATCTAACTGCGTACCATATCTGTGTGTAGATTGTGAAGCAGTGATGTGTAGAAACTATGGACTGTTTTAGCACCTGAGTACATAATCTATGCAAAACCTATGCATCCTTAAAAATATAGTCTAATAGACCTTTTTTGTCATTTCCACACAAAAAAAATCACTTACAGTGGTTTGTAATTTTTTGTGAACTTCTAACATTTACTACTCTTTAAGAAACCTGGCAGAATGAATACCGCTGATGAGTAAACTAGACTGCAGGGGAATCTTAAAAACAGAGATGCCTTCTTCCTTGGAGCTTTTATTCCAGTGGGGGAGACAGATAATAAATAAGAAAATGAAATATTACAACACAATTTACAGTACATTAGACACTGCATTGTTCATAAATTGCAGTGACTCAGGTAGGACTACCAGTAAATTACACCTTAGAATGAAATACTTTAATAAACTAAGCAGATTGCTTTATCCTTAACCCTAAAGAGGGAATAGTCATGCTGAGAATATAAAGGTATCAACTGAGCTTGAGGAAGAGAGAATAGTATTCTTGGAGTTTAAGGGGCACTAACTAGAGTAAGCTGCCACAGCAAGGAGTTTTAGATAGTCATAGAACATGTTTCAAGAGCCAAAAAGTATTTTGGACTTTTGATATGATGAGGGGTGTAAAAGCCAACAGATTGCAAAGTTGTCCAGGAAGTGGCTCAATGAACTTTGTCACTTTACTTTGAGCTGGCAGCAATGCCAAGTTGTCACTGAAAATGACTTCTCTTAACTTAGAAGTACTACTGCATATTGTTTGCTGAAAATTCTGTTAAAAACAAAACATACTTTATAAAGAATTTATGTAATATTCACTTTTTTATATTCATAAGCATCTCTGTAACAGTGTCAGTTTTAGATTTATAATAGTTGAATTTTTAAAATTCTGCTTAAGGTCAATTTTTAAGTAAAGGAACTTTCAAATAATTTACAACTGAATTGTCAGTAAAATTGTCTTCTATGGTTTTCTAAAATTCTAGTTTAGTTAATATTCTAAATTCAAATATTGACTTTAAAAGATAACAAAATTGGTGATTTTGAATAAAGAATATTGATTTCAGTAAATTATATTTGTCATTCAGCTCCTCCTTCAATTAATATCTCTTAGAGAATCTATCCTTATCTCAGTTTTCACGCTTGATAATTGATAAGTAGCTGGATGCAGTTGTTGGAGGAATTCGAGGACACTTTCTGAAAGGTTCTTGGAAGGTTTCATTTAATCAGGAGCTTCCATGTTCCTCAAGCTGGGTTTTTGGGAAATTCTGAGGTAGCCATCTGGAATTTCTATAGAAAGAAAATCGTGAAAGAAACGGAGACCTGAACTTGTGTTTAGAATTTTTGTAAATGACAGGAGACATCCTATGGAATAGGTCACCTCAAACAGTGGCAGGGACACATTTGGCATATAATTATTAAGTATTACAGTAGTTAGGTAAACAACACGTTTCAGAAATCTGTAAAATTTTAATCACAGAAAGATAATGTACACAAAAATAGATGAATAATTTTTAATTATTTCTAAACTTGCCCCTGGACATCCTGTATCTATACCAAAAATGATATTTTTAACTTAGTCTTTTAAGGGAGTTAGGCATAATAAATTGAAGTGAAATAAATGGTGTAGGTGTACTCAGTTAAACAATCAATATTCATATCAGTTATTAGTAAAACATTGACTTTATTTATCATCACAACTTCTCTTCATCTGCCAGTAAAGTCACCCATGAAATTTATTAATAGAATGTATATGTTTTAGAAAATATTGCACTTTTTTTTTGCTGTAGTGTTTCTAGTTCCAACATTCTAGGAGCAGATTTTAGTAACTAACAGAAATGTGAATGTTCATAATGTAATTCATATGAATCTTTTCCAAAGCAAAATTTCAATGGGCAAAAATATATGATTATTCAGGAGCAATGTCATAGTATTACAGTAATTTTCAACAAATCATATGCAAAATTCATGTAAGCAGAATAGACTTGTATTAGTCTTTTCTCACACTGCTAATAAAGACATACCCTAGACTGGGTAATTTATAAAGAAAAACAGATTGAATGAACTCACAGTTCCACATGGCTAAGAAGGCCTCACAATCATGGTGGAAGGTGAAGGAGGAGCAAAGGCACATTTTACATAATGACAGGCAAGAGGGCATGTGCAGGGGAACTGCAGTATATAAAACCATCAGATCTTGTGAGATTTTTCACTATCACCAGCATGGGAAAACCTGCCCCTGTGATTCAATTACCTCCCACTGAGTCCCTCCCAAGACACATAGGGATTATGGGAACTGCAGTTCAAGATGATATTTGCATGTGGACACAGCCAAACCATATCAAGACTCATACACACACACACACACACACTCTCTTAATGAATTTCACACATGCACATTCAAAATATGAAGACATTGGAAGGGACAAAAGAATCAACAATTCAGACCATACCTGTTTGCCTCTTTAAAAAAACATTTTAGAGATAGGGACTCAATCTATTGTCCAGGATAGAGTACAGTGGTGAGATCATAGCTCACTGCTGCCTGAAATTCCTGGGCTCAAGCAATCCTTCCTTCTTAGCCTCCCAACCTTAAGTAATTAGGACTGTAGGTGCATGCCACCACACCCAGCTATTGCTTTTTAAAAATTTTTTAGTAGAGATGGGGTTTCCCTCTGTTGTCCAGGCTAGTCTGGAATTCCTGGCCTAAAGCTGAACTACTTCCTCAACTTCCCAAAGGGCACACCTGGCCTTACCTCCTTTTCTTTTCTTTTCTTTTCTTTTCAATAAAAGAAGAACCCATTTTACTGATAATTTTGCATCTATGTTCATTAGGCATATTAGTCGGAAGCTTTCTTCATGTGTCTGTCAGGTTTTGGTATCAAGCTGATGCTGGCTTCATAGAGTGAGTTAGGAAGAAGCTTCTTCTTTTAGATTTTTTTTAAATAGTTTCAGCAATTGGTATCAGTTCTTCTGGTAGAATTTGACTCTGAATCTATCTTGTTCTGGGTCTGTTTTAGTTGGTAAATTCTTTATTACTGATTCAATTTCAGAAACTGATAATGGCCTATTCAAGGTTTCAATTTATGCAAGGATTGAATCTTTTCCCGATTCAATCTTGGGAGATTGTGTTCTAGGAAGAATTTATCCATTTCCTCTAGATTTTCTAATTTGTGTGCAAAAAGTTGTTAATAATACTCTGATGATCTTTTGTATTTCTGTAAGATCAGTTGTAATACCACCTTTGTCATTTCTGATTGTGATTAATTGGTTCTTCTCTTTCTTTTTGTTTGTTAATACAGCAAAGGGTCTATCAATCTTATTTATTTTTTCACTAATCATCAGATACATGCAAATTAAGACCACAATGAGATACCAGTCAAGGATGACTATTACTAAAAAGTCCAAAACCACATATGCTGGTGAGGCCACAGAGCAAAGGGAACACTTATATATTGTTGGCGAAAATGTAATTTAGTTCAGCCACTGTGAAAAGAAATCTGGAAATTTTTCACAGAACGTATAGAAAAGTTGCAGTTTCACTCAGTTATTCCACTACTGGTTATATACCCAAAACAAAACAAATTCTATCAAAAAGACACATGCCCTTGTATGTTTATTGCTGTGCTATCACAGTAGTGAAGACATAGAATCAGTCCAGATGCCCATCAATAGTAGATTGGATAAAGAAAATGTGGTATAGATACACCATGGAATACTATACTACCATATAAAACAATGAAATCATGTCTTTTGTGGCAATGTAGTTGGAGATGGAAGCCATAATCCTAAGCAAATTAAGACAGAAACAGAAAACCAAATAGTGCATGTTATGACTTCTAAGTGGGAGTTAAACATTCAGCACTCATGTACATAATTATGGGAACAATAGAGACAACCAACTCAGAGGGTGGTGGCGGGGGGTGGAATTAAAAAATTACCTATCAGGTACTATGTTCACAACTTAGGTGACAGAATTTTTACCCCAAACTGAAGTTACCCCAAACTTCAGCATCATACAAAATTTCCATGTAACATATCTGCAGATGTTAGGTTAAATAAATAAAAGTTGAAGAAAAAAAAAAGCAAAATGTGCTCAGAGGTCTTACAAAGCCGACTTCCAGTCTTGTCTTATTACTAGGAGATGTGTCACACACACTCCTCTAAATGGAATGTACTCAGAGAAAAAGAGATTGTGGAAATAAATTAGATCAGTGAGTTAATGGTGTCTGCCATTTCCTAATTATTTATATTAGCTTAAAGTTTCTCTGAACATTTGGGTTATGCCAAACTGAACAGCCAATTACTACTTGTTTAGCACTCCTGAGTCTCACCCATTCTATTCTGGTAGAGCCTTTCTGTCATTGTGAGAACAAAAATGCCTTTGCGCATTTTCGAATAATTCATAGACTGAAGTCACCTACATTGAAAATCACTTAGTTAATTTTATACGCAGTCTTGCAGCATTTAACGCTGGGAGACACTTTCTGAGAAATTCACTCCTGGGTCATTTTGCCATTGCTCGAGCATCATAGAGTGTACTTTACACAGAATAGGATGGTACAGTCTACTACACACCTAGGCTATGAGGTATAGACTATTGCTCCTAAGCTACAAACCTGTACAGCATGTTACTGCACTGAATATTGTAGGTAACTGTAATACAACAGTAAATATTTATGTGTCTAAACATAGATAAATATAGTACAGCAAAAACATAGTATAACAGATACAAAAATATTACCAGACTTATGTAGAGCATTTAACATGAATCGAGGTAGCAGGACTGGAAATTGCTCTGGGTGAGTCAGCGTGTGAGGGGTGAGTGACTGAGAAGGGCTAGGATATTACTGTGCATGGCTATAGGCTGTATAAACACTGTACACTTAGGCTACACTACATTTATAAAAACTTTTCTTTCTTTAATAATAAGTTAATCTCACTATAGCTTTTTTACTTTATAACTTCTCAATTTTTTTGTAATAACACTTAGCTTAAAACACAAATACATGGTATGGCTGTATAACGCTTTTCCCCTATATCCTTATTCTATAAGCTTCTTCCTATATTTACATTTTTTTATTTTTTACTTTTGAACTTTTAAATTAAAATTAAAGCAAAACAGATATTAGCCTAGGCTACACGGGGGCAGGATCATCAAATATCACTATCTCTCATCTCCACATTTTGTCCCACTGGAAGGTCTTCAGGCGCAATAACATATCTGCAGCCATCATTCCCTATAATAACAATTTCTTCTTCTGCAATACCTCCTGTAAAACCTACTTAAGGCTGCTTTACAGTCAACTTTTTAAATCTAAGTCAAAGGAGTACACTCTAAAATAACAATAAAATTATAGTAAATAAATACATAAACCAATAACGTAGTTATTTATTATCAGTATCAAGTAGTATGTACTGTACATAACTGTATGTGCAATACCTTTATGCAACTGGAAGCACACTACGTTGTGAATAATGAATTGTACTATGACTTTATAATGGTTAAGATGTATCTGGGCAACAGGCATTTTTAGCTTCATTATAATCTTACCGGACCACCTTCATATATGCGGTACATCAAGGACCAAAACACTGTTATTCAGAGCATGGCTGTATTTTCAGATCCAAAAAGTAGTTATTATAGTATCTCCTTTCTGTAAAATGGTCTAGAATTATTTAATACCTGGATTTAAGAACATACAATAATGAGGCACATAATTGAGGTAATCAGCAAAATAAAGCTAGTGAGACTTAAGTTCATATAAAGTTGATCACTAAGTTTTACCTTAGTTTTAACAAAAAGAAAACATCTTGAAACACAAACTAAGCCTTAATTAAAATTTCGGTCTAGACCGTGGTTATCTTAAATGCACTTTTTCTCCTACTGCAATTCTTCTCTTCTTCCCACAACTAAACATCGGTAGTGACATGTTGCCTTCTATCTACTCAGTACATGAGTATTACTAGCACTGTTAGTTCTTTCCAAATTCCTCTTTTCTTTTCTCTCCTTTTCACTCATCCTCAGTTTTCTTTCTCTGTTCACCATCCATCAACAGTTTCTAGGAAATTTTCTCTCAATAATGTTGCAGAATGATTTGTTTTGTTACTTTGTAGTGGATATTATTGACTTAAAATGAGCCAATATGTTACTTCTCTCTGGGCTACTAGCACTTCAACAGGGCAGCCTACATATCCACAGAAATAAAAGTGTAATTGCACAATTTTAGGCATTAGAAGCAAGTATAGCCTGTGCAAAAAATTACCTCGCTACATTCTGGGTGTTAAGGGTGTGCAAAGAAAGAAAATACTGCTAGCTCTTGGAGAATTGTTTTTGACAACAACAAAAAAGGAAGGAACATTTTCTCTAATTGTCATGGGTCTCAGAAAACATGACTTTAGTCTAAACACTGTTCTTCTGTGACAATAATTGAATGGAATTGCTGTCTGGATATTAGATCCACTTCTAAACTATCCCCCAGTTTGCCCCAACCACCTAGCTACCTCTTTCCAGATAAATACAGCCATCCCTGTTCTCTTTATTTTCCATGATATCTGATATTCTTCCCTCTGCTTCAAATCATTGAAATGTTCTCCAGAACTCTTCTTACTCCTTGTATTTTTCTTCTCTGCTTGTTCCCCAATTTCTTTTTTTATCTGAAGACAATTTCCCAAAATGTCAGTGAGTTAGCACTTGGATATCCCGGTCACTTTTTAATTTATTTCTGACAACCTATTCTGCTAACTCTTTCCAGCCTGTCTCTCAGCAGATCCAATTAGAGATGTCCATGATTCAAGAACAAGATATATTAATGAGGCTGCATGGTATTGTCAAACCAGAGTAGAAAATATCTTATCACATTTCTTTCCAAAGAGATTATGTCTTCATATTTTCCAATTCCAATAGAGTTTGTAACTAAATAATTATGATAGCACTATCCATTAATTCTTTAACATGAAGGATAAAAACAAAGTAACAAAACAGGTTCTTGACCATTTGTTATCTGCTCTGTAATCCCACATCATTTCATATTTTTACTTTGAGCTCAGTGAGTTTATAACATTTTAAACATTTTAATAAACATTTTAGAGTGATCAGATGACAGTAAAAGGCTTTATAGTTTTTACTTGGTTATTATAATGTTTAAGTTCCATCCTTCCTCATTCACAAATTATATGTATTCTTACTATAATGGAACAGGAAGATAATATTGAGGTAATATATTTCCCATGCTGGCATTATTTACTGGCAGAACTGACAATAATAGATCAGATGTAGGTATTATTGAGAAATAGCTGGGAACTAATATAAGCCATATTTTAAGAGAAAAAATGATTATGTTATATGATAGACCTGAAAGTATATTTTATAAACTATTCGCTAGATGTCGAACATGAATCTACTTGGTCACACATTCAGAAAACAACACTTACGAGATTGCATAGAAATTTAATGTCTCTACAGAACCTTGGTGGGAATTGAGGTAACACAAATCAATACAATTAAACATCTACATGGAGAACAGGAAAGTAAAAATGAGTGTAATAATGTCACATTATGCATGAGAAAATGCATACAATTATCTTAAGTAGAATTTATTTCACAAATAGTTTGTATTTATCATGCGAAAATAGCCACATATATTTTAATAAATAGTTTTGGGCACCGTTTCTTTCCTATGTTTAGGAAACTATTTAATTTGATGATAGCTATGGTATTATATTAGTCTTGGCACATTAAGTAAGTATTCTGAACTAAGGAGAACTAACAAAAATTGGTAGTTTAAAATCAATTAGGAAGAAAATATGATAGGAACTAGCAATTCTGCCTGTGGCATAGTTTCTAAAGCTTAATTGACCTTCATCAGGTACTCGTAGTAAGTAGGTTGTATCATATTACACTGGTAATAAGAGATGGAAAAGAGTTTAAAATGAGGTTTTAAAATAATAAAATTAGGTGTAATTTTTGTGATAAATTATATTCTAGTTACTTATGTCTACATATATAAAGAGTTTTAACTGCCCTTCACTGTATTGCACTTTGCAGATATTACATTTCTTACTAATTGAAGTTTATGTCAACCCTGTGTTGAACAAGTCTATCAACATCCTTTTTCCAATAGCATGTGCTTACATTGTGTCTATGTCACATTTTGGTAACTCTCACAGTGTTTAACACTTTCATTATTATTATAATGTCTGTATGGTAATATATAATCAGTGACTTTTGATGTTACTATTGTAATTGTTAGGGCACCATGACTTACACCTATACACGATGGCAAACGTAATCCATAAATGCCATGTGTGTTCTGGCCATTTCCTTGTCTCTTGCCCTCTCCTCTCCTCAGGCCTCCCTGTTCCTGGACTCACAACAGTATTAAAATTAGATCAATGAATAACCCTACAATGGCCTTGAAGTGTCGAAGTGAATGTGTCACACATCAGTCACTTCAAATCAAAAGCTAGAAATGATTAAGCTTAGTGAGGAAGGCATGTGAAAAGCAGAGATTAGCCCACGGTTAGGCCTCTTGTGCCAAACAGGTAGCCAAGTTGTAAATGCACAGGAAAAGTTTTTGAAGGAAATGAAAAGTACTATTCCAATGAACACGTGAATGATAAGTGAAACAGCCTTAGTGCTGATATGGAGAAAGTTTGAGTAGTCTGAATAAAAGATCAACCTAGCCACAACATTCTTTTAAGCCAAAGCCTAATCCAGACCAAGACCCCAATTCTCTTTAATTCTGTGAAGGCTGAGGGAAGACAGGAAGCTACAAAAGAAAATTTGGAAACTAGAAGAGGGTGGTTCATGAGGTTTAATGAAAGAAGACATCTCCATAACATAAAAGTGCAAGGTGAAGTAGCGTGTGGTGATGTAGGATCTGTAGCAAATTATCCAGAAGATCTAGCTGTGATCACTGATGAACGTGGCTGCACTAAATTGTGGATTTCAAATATACATGAAACAGCCTTTGGGAAAAGATGCAATCTACGATTTTCATAGCTAGAGAGGAGAAGTCAATGCCAAGCTTCAAAGCTTCAAATGACAGGATGACTCTTTTGTTAGGGGTTAATGAATCTGTTGACTTTAAGTTGAACCCACTGTTCATTTACCTTCTGAAAATTCAAAGGCCGTTAATAATGACACTAAATTTCCCCTCCCTGTATTCCATAAAGGAAACAACAAAGACTGGATAAAAGCATATCTGTTTACAGTTTGATTTACTGAATACCTGAAGCCCACTGTTGAGACATGCTGCTCAGAATCAAATAATTCTTTCAAAATATCATTGTTCACTGACAACGTATCTGTTCATCAACAGCTCTGATGGAGATTTACAAAAAGATTCGTATTATTTTTATGCCTGCAAACACAACAGCAATTTTGTCCCATGTCTCAAGGAGTAATGTGGACTTTCAAGTCTTATCTATTTGAGAAATACATTTCATAAGGCTATCATAAATGCTGATTTCTCTAATGGATTTGGGCAAAGTAATTTGAAAACTTTCTGGAAAAGATTCACCATTCTAGATGTCAAAAAGTATATTTGCTATACATACGAGGAAGTAAAAATATAAACATTTATATTAGCGTGGAAAAAGTTGATTTCAACTCTCATGTATGACTTTGTGGTGTTAAAGACTTTAGTGGAGGAAGTAACTGCAGAGTTATTTTCTATCTCTGAGTTACTATCATGAGATTACTACAATTTCATGATAAATCTTGAATTGTTGAGGAGTTACTTTTTATGAATGAACAAAGAAAGTGAATTATTCAGATAGAATCTACTTCTGGTGAAGATGATGCGAACATTGTTGGAATGACAACAAAGGATTTAGAATATTACATAAAGTTAGTTTGTATAGCTGCAGCAGGGTTGAAGAGAATTGATTCCAATTCTGACAAAAGTTTTACTATAGGTAGAACTTCTACCAAACATTATTGCATGCTACAAAAAAGTTTTATAAAAGTAAGAGTCAACTGATGCAGTGAACTTCATTGTTGTCTTATCTTAAAAAAATTGCTCAGCCTGGATGACGTAGTGAGATCTAGACTCACGCAAAATTTTTACTTTTTAAAAATTAACTGGGCATATTGGCATGCACCTGTTGTTCCAGCTACTTGGAAGGCTGAGATGGGAGGATCTCTTGAGCTCAGGGGTTCAAGGCTGCAGTGAGCTATATGATTGTACCACTGCCTTCAGCCTGGTTAACAAAATGTGACCCTGTCTCTAAAAATAATAATGATAATAAACTAAAAATCCTGGAATATAACCTAGAATATATTCTTCTCAACATTGGCCTCGGCAAAATTTTTTTCTTAAGTCTCCAAAAGCAATTGCCACAGAAACAAAAATAGACAAGTGGGGCCTAAGTAAACTAAAGAGCTTCTGCCCAACAAAAGAAACTATCAACAGAGTAAGCAGACAACTCACAGAAAGGAAGAAGATATTTGCAAAGTATACATTCTACAAAGGCCTAATATTCAGAGTCTATAGGGAACTTAAATCAACAGGCAAAAAGTAAGTAACTGCATGAAAAATGGACAAAGGACTTGAACAGACACTTCTTAAAAGAAGACATAAAAGTGGCCAACAATCATGAAAAAATGGTCAGCATCACTAATCATCAGAGAAATGCAAATCGAAACCACAATGAGATATCATCTCACACCAGTCAGAATAGCTATTTTTAAAAACTCATAAAGTGGCCGGGCGCGGTGGCTCACGCCTGTAATCCCAGCACTTTGGGAGGCGGAGGCGGAGGCGGGCGGATCAAGAGGTCAGGAGATCGAGACCGTCCTGGCTAACATGGTGAAACCCCATCTCTACTAAAAATACAAAAAATTAGCCGGGCGCGATGGCGGGCGCCTGTAGTTCCAGCTACTCGGGAGGCTGAGGCAGGAGAATGGCGGGATGGCGGGAACCCGGGAGGCGGAGCTTGCAGTGAGCTGAGATTGCACCACTGCACTCCAGCCTGGCCGACAGAGCAAGACTCTGTCTCAAAAAAAAAAAAAAAAAAAAAAAAACTCATACAGCAACAGATGTTGGTGAGGCTGCAGGGAAAAGACTCCACATTGTTTATGGGACTGTAGAAAGCAGTCTTAAGATTGTTCAAATAACCTAAAACAAAGCTACCATTCAACCTAGCAATCCCATTACTATTTACCCAAAGAAAAATAAGTTATTCTACCAAAAAGATATGCATTCATATGATCATCACTATTCACAATGGAAAAGACACGAAATTAACTCAGGAGCCCACCAATTGTAGACTGGATGAAGAAAATGTGGTACATATACAGCCTGGAACACTACATGGCCCTAAAAGAGAATGAAACTATGTTCTTTGCAGCAACATGGATGCAGCCAGGGGCCATAATTCTAAGCAAATTAACACAGGAGCAGGAAACCAAATCCTGCAAGTACTCACTTATAAGTAGGAGCTAAGCATTGAGCACACATGGACACAAATACAGGAACAGTAGACACTGTGGACTACTATAGTGGGGAGGGAAGGAGGAGGGTGTGGATTGAAAGATTGACCATTGAGTACTGTGCTCCCTACCTAGGTAATGGGATCTGTACATAGACCTCAGCATCACACAACATTTCCATGTTACAAAGCTGCACATGCAGCCTCTGTATCTAAAATAAAAGTTGAAATTAAAAAAAAATACCATAGTCATCTTAACCCTCAGTAACCCCCATCCTGATCAGTCAGCAGTTATTATCAAGATGAGAGCCTCCAAAAACAAAAGGATTATAACTCACTGGAGGCTCAGATAATCGTTAGCATGTTTTAGCATTAAATTATTTTTAATGAACATGTGTGCCTTTTTAGGGATCATACTATCATACACTTAATAGGCTACAGTATAGTGTAGATATAACTTTTATGTGCACCAGGTAATGAAAATATCACGCGACTCATCTTACTGTGGTGTTCAGGAACCAAAATTAGCAATATCTCTGAGGAAGTGCGTATATTGAAATGTGCCTAATGATATCACCCTAGGCTTTAAAATATATGCAAGTAAGAAATTTTTTAAACAATACATATTGCAAAGCATTTCAATAATTCTTGTTTATTTCGATGAAAAGGGCTGAGGTTTTGTACATTTTTTGTATTAAGAGCAGAATGACTAACACATAGTAGACCTTTGATTAATATTTGTTAAACTAATGAATAAATGTATGTACAGCTAATTTGTGGGTGTTACAAATTGGGTAATTTGTATATAAAAATATACAAATAAGTTCAATAGTTAATATTTTAAAATAAATCTCCTTAATATTCTGTGTCAGAGTGGGAAAACACCGACGTGAATTAAGGGAGATAAAAGATGATTATTTTTCCGAAAGCAGGTTTTCTCAACCTTGGGACTTTTGAAACTTTTGGGGTTGGATAATGTTTTGTTGTGTAGAGATATACACACATCATAGGATGTTTTGCAGCATCCCTGCCCTCTGTCCACTAGATGCTGATAGCACCATCCTTCAAACTGTGACAATGAAAACTGTCTTCAGATATTATCTTCCATATTTCCAGATGGAGCAAATTTGCCCACTAAAAAAAAAAAAAAAAAACTTTTCTAAAAAATCATATGGATGAGAAAGGTCAGGAGTAGCTGAAGTAGGGGTGAATCTAGTATTTAAACAAGTTTAAATCAATATATTTCGACATGGATCAAGAATCATTTGAATATATTATGATAATATTAAAAACGTATTTGAATCTGAAACCATGCTAGGAACATTCAAATTCTACATGTTTCTGAATTTCAGAGGTAAATAAAAGATATCTTAATGTTTTTCATATTTCAATAATTATCAAGATAACTAATGATAATTTTATGACTAATTACTGCAAATGGTCAGCTCATTCAGACTAGCAAAGTAAGTTTCAGAAAAACTAGGGCCTTCTCCTAATCCCACAGATTCTATTGCTATTTAAGCAGACTCTACTCCTTAAATCCTCCCATGGCACCCTCAGGTTCTCCTAAGACTTTGTGCTCTTACTCATTTTCTCTCTTCTCTGCTGCTTTAAAAACTCCACAGAAAGACGTTATTTTTTTCACTATTCTCTTTTCTTGTTGTTGTTGTTCCTAGTCTAGGCCCAGCTCCCAACAAGAGTTGAGTAAATGTTTGATAAGTGAATGAATAAATTAATAACTTTGCAAGAAATGCAAGGGGAAAATTAATTGTATTTGGGGTAGCTGTCATTCACTGAATACTTAGCTCACCTGGTTTTATTCCTTAATTCAGTACTTATTTAATATACTGAACATATCATCATGACTCTGACTTAAAGACTTCTCAGTTTTTCCATGAATTTTCCTGTAATCTCATGATACACTAAATGGTGCTTGATCAACATGCCTAACACAGACATCTAATTTTATATTCAAAGAGCATGATGAATGTGCCATATTTATTATATAATTACAAATAGTTTTAAAAAACCACACCTTCAACAGGAGTGCAACTATCTTCTGTTCAGGTGAAAATACAGACATTTCAAACTTTTTAAAGTTCTATTTATGTAATTTGTTTAAAAATCTTTCTGTTACAGAAACATAACTGAGAAGGAACAAATAATATTATGGCATTCAAACCATGATATCTATTTGCTTCTTCCTGCCTGTGCTAAATTACTAGCTGAGAGAAACTTCATGTTCGGGCTATCATCTATGCAAACTGAAGGAATAAATACGTTCTGCAAATTGATTTTGGAGAATAAACCCTCAGTTGCTGCCAAAATCTAGACATTATTGCTATTAATTATAGTCAAGTTAAGGTTGCACAATTATGGCTCAGAATAAATTAATACCAAGGTAAGTTGCAGGAAAGAAAACAAAAACAGTATGTTTCAGAATGTTTTATAAAGTATATGTACTTTTGTCTCTGGTGACATAAAATAGGTGGACTCTCAGTAATGGATCATTGTGGAGACATGCCAGAGATAGCAGTCTTATGTTCATACATTTGCTATGACAATGGTTACCTTATAACCACACCTACCATGTATTACCTGGTTACTGTGGATACACATTAACTAGATTAGCAGAATGAATACTTACAAAGTCAAGAGTAGCAGGTCCTGTCATGTTTCTAATGTTAGAGATGAAATGAGACAGATTACCAAATTTACCTACATTTACACAATTAGCCAAAGTAACTTTGACTCAGTTAATAAATAATCCATAACATAATTCATTCTTTAATTAACTGATTAGGGGATCAGTGTTTATTTGGAGGAGGATAACCAGAAAAGTACATTTTATGTGATTTAGTCCAAGACATTACTGTGTAAAACAAATAGGGTAAAAGCATAGAATGCCATAATGCCTAATTAAAAGAATTAATAGCAGCTATTGAGTTACACTTTTACGCTGTTACATTATGAGAGTTGAGTGAACATTGGTGCACAATAAAAAATAGAATTAGTGTCTTAATTTCATTTTAACTATATAACAAAATAGAATTTGAAATTTAAATATATAAATAATAATGTTTTCTTTACAAGCCAGTTTGTCTTATTTTTTCTCAACAAACTTTCATAAAAACGATTTTAGAATTATTACATTGACTTTCACTATGTACATGCTTTAAATTATCCTCTTGTGTAATATTTAAGATATTACTGATCAACGAAGTGGGTAAAACAGGTAGACAATGGTGAAGACAAAAAAATATAGAAGTGCTATGTGAACCTCTGAATTATCAAAAATGAATTATGAAACTATTAAATTCATCAGACTTTTTAAGATGTATCTACAAGTAATATCATCCCCTTTCTCATCCAGAACTATGAATTTATTCTTGGATACATATTAGCAAAATAATAATTCACAATGTTTTTTAAATTTATGAGTGCCTTTTCAACATATGATGGAAGTGAATGTTGAAAACTCATATTCTGTTGAAATGTGTCACATAACTGTTGGTCAATGTCTGTGAAAAATCTGTTTATACATATATTTCTAATCTTATTTGAAAATGTCAGAGACAAATACGTATAAGAATTAAATTTTTAACACTAACTTTGAATCTGAAGAAATTGGTACTCTAAAAATTCAGTTGACTTACTAGAATAAATATTTGATCAGTAAAGCAATAATAAATTTCAATGCAAATACAATATAGAATACAAATTCTGAAATATGCCACAGACTGTTTTAAATAAAGAAGGCTTGCAAAAGTGTGAAAGACAATCTGATCCCGTCTTTCAGTTCTATTCTTAGTAAATGATGCTGCGCGTCTATTCATCCTGTGAAAGCCAAAGAAATAGGACTATAAAAAAAATTCACCTCCCTGTCTTTCAGTGAGATATTTTTTTTCTGCGTATTGTTATAGGATTTTTCACATTATACCTTTGTCTTCACTGACAAGAAATGTGACTGAGGGTCATCAATTGAATTTTGCAGTTCTATGCATCGAGGTCTCATTTTCCACCTTTTTTCTTTATCCTTCATAGTTTCTAGAAAATTGCACTAGTCAATTCAATGAAACCTGCAAAGTGGATGAATATTTACCTGAATTTAGATTTCTAAATTAAATTGATGTTTCCCATTACTTCAAATCAATGACATTAGTAGGAAGAACTCTTGGATATATCTGCTTCTAATAAAACTGCAGAGGATCTAAAAAACTAAATTATACTCAGCGCAAAGACTTTTCACTTTTATTTTATGTCAAAATATATAACATTATTTTCCACAACTAGCATTCATTGCAAAACACCCCTAATTTCCAGGTTTGTCAATCTCAATCAATGGCTGATTGAGATTTCAATATCTGATGAAAACAATTAATATCAAAATGGTCCATATGGCTACATTCCGGAGCTTGAAATAATGATTTAGGTGAATACTAAAGTTTTAACACATATATTAAAGATGTAATGTACATGTTAAAGTATTTTAAAATTATACAATTTAGCAGATTTACGTTGAAATTGTCAAATGAATGTAGTTAGATTCACAAGCCCCTTGCAGGAATCTGTGATAATTTCTCATTTTTAAAATAACTGATATTGTTCATATATTTGTGTTTAGAAACTAGTAAATAACATTTCCTTGAGTGTATCTGGTTGGCACAGCTGTATTATAAAAATGAGAAATGAATTATTAACAATTTAATTTGCAATCATGTGAAAGAAAACATTCCACAAAATAATAAAACATTAATATTTTAAAGCTTTTATATGAGCATAAATAGTGAAATGTTACTGTTGCAAAAGTGAAGCATCCACGGATTATGTAAAAGCATTTATAGGTTACAAACTTAAGATATTTTTTAGTAAAAATTGAATTAAGCAATAATTAAGCTATTATCACAATAACAGCCTACCTAAACTATAAATTTCTCTACATTTTTATGTAATTATTTACTCACTAATTTCTAATGTCATGTTTCCAAATGAGTTGGACTTAGGGATGGAGGAAATTAAGCACTATAGAATAAATATTCTATAACACACGTGGAAGTGTCTACCATGGTAGATATATCCCCATTCACTCCATTTCCAGCAATGGAAGTTACTTTCTTTTGGAATATCTAATTTTCATATGGTAGAGTTTCAAATTCTGGAATTTATTGGCTTAACCTTAACAAGTTAAAATATGGAACAAAACTGTAAAGATATTTCCATATAGCAGAGTACAATTCTCTAAAGTTTTGAGCTTATAATCACTAAAGAGTTCAAAATTACAGATGTAACTCTATTTTTGAAGTAGAAAGAGACAGGCATACAGGGTGATGAATTATCTTCCCCCAAAAGACTTCTGCAATTTAAACTAATGGTGAAACATAGACTTGCAAAAGCTAGTAAGTTTGTTTTCTTGAAATCAACAGATTTGTCGAAACTGTGATTTGCTATTAAGAGAATAAGCTTCTTATAAATTTAAATATTACAATTGAAAAGAATTGTCTAAGAAATGAGAACAAAGGAAGTGGTTTCTTGATATGCACACCTGTGTGAATTAAATATCCTGGCCAATTTAACTTTTCAAACTGAGACATAATTTCCAGAACAAATCAAATGAAACAAAACTACAAGTATTCTAAGATTTTATGAGCGTCAATCAAATTTTAAAATGCTCTTTTATTAATACAGCGAGTGACAGAAGCAGACACTTAATATTTGCAAGCTTCTAGCACCTGAATTACAAGAAATAAACTATGTATTTTAACTACATTTTTGTTTTGCCCTCTAACCCCAGCTTTAGCACTCTTCACGCATCTATTTCTTTCACCTCTTTCACGATTATGTATAATATCTATAATCAGCCTGTGAAGAATGGGATAAAAGAATAAAATTTTTATAAAAGAATAAACTTTTATAAAAGAATGCACTTTTATAAAAGAATAAAACTTTACTAGAGTCTGCTCAAAACATAGTAATAGAAACAAAACCAGACATCCAGAAAACATCTTCTGTTCCTTGAATGAATGACGGGTCGAGGAGAAGTTCCAGTTTACTCTATACTCAGAGTCAGCAACTGAAAAGATAACGGATCTCTCATTCATAAAGCACGACTCCTGTGCCTATGGAAAGCGGGGATGGGGAACAAACCTAAGGTCTAGGAATGAGGAGGGTCAGAACTGGTATATTTGAAGTCATTTGTAAGAAATAGCTTAAAAATTTGGAAATTAGAGTTTGGAAAGAGGCGGGCTTATATCCTAATTCCCTGACTTCATACTAGATTTATGAATGTAAGTGATAATTTTTTTTTGTATTTTTTAAATGGAGACGGATTTTCTCTATGTTGGTCAGGCTAGTCTTGAACAACCTCGTGATTCACCGTCTAGGCCTCCCAATGTGCTGGGATTACAGGCGTGAGCCACCACGCCTGGCCTGTTATAAAATTTTTTTACCTTTTATGAATTGACATATTTATAGGGTAGGATGTGATGTTTTGATGTGTGTATACATTGTGTAAATATTGAATCGGGGTATTTAGTATACACATCTCTATACATTTATCATTACTTCGTGCAGAGATCATTCAAAGTCATCTTCTAGTTATTTTGAAATATATAATACAATATTGTTACCCATAGTCACCCCATTGTGCAATAAAACGCCAGAACTGATTCCTTCTATCTAACTGTAATTTTGTACACATTTACCAATCTCTCCCTATCCCTTATCCTTTCTCCTTATCCTCTTCAGTCTCTGGTAACCACTTTTCTACTCTCTACTTTTGTGAAATAAACTTTTTTAGATTCTAAATGTGAGTGAGATCGTGTGGTATTTTTCTTGCTGTACCTGCCTTATTTAATTTAACATAATGTCCTCCAGGTTAATCCATGTTGTTGCAAATGACTTGATTTCATTCATTTTAATGGCTAATAGTATTCCATTGTGTATACATGCCATATTATCTTTATCCACTCATACATTGATGGATATCTATACTGGTTCCATATCTTAGATATTGTGAATAGAACTGCAGTAAGCATGGTAGTGTAGATACATCTTCCACATACTGATTTATTTCTTTTGGATATATACACAGCAGTGGGGTTGCTGGGTCATTTGGTAGTTCTATTTTCAATGTTTTGGGAAGTCTCAAAACTGTTTTCCATAATGGTTGAATTAATTTGCATTCCCATCAATAGTATATTAAGTGTCATTGATGCCAGCACTTTTTTTTTTTATCTTTTTGATAACAGCTAATTGGAATAAGGTACTATCTCATTGTGGTTTTGATTTGTATTTCTCTTATGATTAACGAACGACGTGGAGCATTTTTTCATATACCTGTTGGCTATTTGTGTGTCTTCTTTTGAGAAATGTCTACTCACATGTTTTACCCATTTATAAAACTAGATTACATTTAAAAAATTGAGTTGTTAGAGTTCCTTATGGTATCTGGATATTAGCTCCTTGCCACATGCATAGTTTGCAAATATTTTATCCCATTCTGGGTTTCATCTCTTCACTCTGCTGATTGTATCCTTTGCTGTGTAGAAGCTTTGTATTTGATGTAATACCGCTTTTCTATTTTTGATTTTGTTGCTTGTGCTTTTGAGGTCTTATCCAAAAAACCCTTGGCCAGACCAAGGTCATGAAGTGTTTTCTCTGTTTTCTTCTACTGCTTTTATTGTTATAGGTCTTAAACTTAAGTCCATTTGAGTTGATTTTGTAGACAGTGAGAGACAAGAGACCAGCTGCATTCTTCTGAATATGGATATTTAGTTTGCCCAGCAGTATTTATTGAAGAGTGTCTTTTCTGTAATCTATGTTTATTTCTAAAATTTTACTTTATTTTTCATTGACATATAATTGTACATATTTATGGAATACAAAATGATATTTTTGTAAATGTATACAATGTGTAATAAACAAATCAGAGTAACTTTCATATTATATCCATCAGCAAACCATTGATTATTTCTCTGTATTGTGAACAAACTCCTCTTTTCTAGCTTTATGAAAATATACAATAAACTATAGTTAACCATATTTAACATACACAACCGAACATGAGAATTTATCCTTTTTATCTAGCTGTAATTTTGTATCCATTAACCAACCTCTCTCCAACCACCTGTCCCCTTATTCCTCCCAGCTTCTAATGCTCACAGTTTTATTCTCTATTTCCATGATCTAAATTTATTTTTAGCTTCTGAATATGACTGAGAACTTGTGGTATTTATCTCTCTTTGCCTTACTTATTTTACTTAACATAATGGCCTCCTGGCTCATCCATGTTGCCATAAATGATGGGATAGTATACTTTTTATGGCTAAATTCCATTGTGCATATGTATCACATTTTACTTATCTATGTATCTGTTAATAGACATTTTGGTTGATTCCATGTCTTAGCTATTATGAAGAGTGATATAATAAAAATGAGGGCGCAGGTATCTCTAGGATATACTAATTTCCTTTCCTTTGAATAAATACACAGCAGTAGGGTTGCTGGATCATTTGATAGTTCTATTTTTGGTTTTTTGAGAGAGCTCTGTCCTGTTTTCCATAATGGTTCTTCTAATTTATAATACATTTCCACCAATAGTGCATGCGAGTTCCCTTTTTTGCACATTGTCATCAGCATTTATTTTTTACTTTTTTGTTAGTAGCTATTCTAACTGGGGTGAGATGATATCTCATTGTATTTTTGATTTGTATTCCCCTGATGATTAGTGATGTGGAGCATTTGTTCATATATTTGTTGGGTTTTTGTATGTCTTCTTTTAAGAAATATTTATGCTATTTGCCTTATTATTATTATTGCTAATTGTTTGAGTTCCTTGTACATTATGGATACTAGCCCCTTATTAGATAAATAGCTAATATAAAAACAAATACACAGGCCAATAGAACAGAAAATAAAACCCAGAAATAAATCCACATATTTGTGGCCAACTGATTTTAGCAAATGCACCAAGAACATACATGGGAAAAGGAGAGTCTCTTCGATAAGTGGTGCTTGGAAACCTGAATATTCATATGCAGAAAAAGAAAACTGTACCATTACCTATCACTGTATAGAAAAGTCAATTTGAAATAGATTACAGACTTAAATATAAGACCCAAAATTATAAAACTACTGGAAGAAAACATAAGGAAAATGCTTCAGGACGTTGTTCTAGGCAAATATTTTATGGTTAAAACTTCAAAAACACAGGAACACAAATAAAAAAAGACATATGAGACTACACTATATTTAAAAGCTTCTGCACAGAAAAGGAAGCAATCAACAAAGTGAAGAGACAGTATGTGGAATAGGAAAAATTTGGGGACAGGTGGTCAAGTTAAATAAACATACAGAACAGATTCATTTGCCTTTGAGTAGGATCTTTTCTCACATGCACCCAGGTTTTAATACTACAAACACTTAAATGTGTGTTTCACTTCTGGCTTATGATAAATAGCTGAAAATGGAGAAAGTTTGAAATTTTTGCTAAATAGCTAAGCCAACAAATGTCTACAATGGTGGTAAAATACATTAAATAGACACAGATCTGATATAATTAAAATAAATAATTGATTGTTCATCAGAAAAATCTGTTAGTTTCATCTGATATAAATATAACTAATTATAAAAAGGACACTATTTTAATAAACACCTTTTTTAAAAAATTAGGGTATAACAAAATTATATATTTTACCAGTTTTTTGAGGCAGGATCAAGTGTTTTCATTAAGCATTAAGTTCCATATTATCTTTCAAAAGACATTCTTTAGATATATTTAAACATTTTCTTTTGCTTTTTTAAAAGTAGAGAGAAAATGTCAAGATGCTTAGAAAACAGCCTAACTGCATATTCTTGTTGATTTTGACAGTTTAATTTTAGTCTGTGCCTGTTACCTGTTCTTCTGAATATTTTTTTAAACAACTTGCCCTTGTCTTAGAAGAATAGATATTTGGTTAAAAAATTAACTTTATCAAGTCTTTAGAAACTTTTGACCTGTTTTTCTTAGGGGAAAGCTTATACACTATTAGGGGGAACGTAAATTAGTTCAACCATTGTGGAAGACAGTGTGACAATTCCTCAAAGACCTAAAGAGAAATACCATTCAATCCAGGAATACTATTATTGGATATATACCAAAGGTGTGGAGCTTCCCAAAGCCTTGGGAGCCCACCTTTTGCATTAGCATGACTTGGTTGTGACACATGGAGTCAAAGGAGATCATTCTGGAGCTTTAAGATTTGACTGCCCCGCTGGATTTCTGACTTGCATGGTTCCTGTAGCCCTTTTGTGTTGGCCAATTTATCCCATTTGGAATGGCTGTATTTACCCAGTGCTTGTACCCCCATTGTATCTAGGAAGCTACTAACTTGCTTCAGATTTTACGGGCTCATGGGTAGAAGGGATTTGCCTTTTCTCAGATGAGACTTTGGACTGTGGACTTTTGAGTTAACGCTGAAATGAGTTAAGATTTTGGGGGACCATTGCGAAGGCATGATTGGTTTTGAAATGTGAGGACATGAGATTTGGGAGGGACCGGGGTGGAATGATATGGTCTGGCTGTGCTCCCCACCCAAATCTCATCTTGAATTATAACTCCCACAATTCCCAGTTGTCTTGGGGGGAACCCAGTGGGAGGTGATTGAATCATACGGGTGGGTCTTTACTGCGCTGTACTTTTAATAGGGAATGAGTCTCATGAGATCCGATGGTTTTGAAAAATAGGAGTTGCTCTGCAGAAGCTCTTTCTGCCTGCTGCCGTTCGGGTAAGATGTGACTTGTTCCTCCTTGCCTTCTGCCGTGATTGTGAGGCCTTTTGTAAATTGCCCAGTCTTGGGTATGTCTTTATCAGCACCATGAAAACAGACTAATACAATGGATACAATGTACGTTGTTCAGGCGATGGTTACACTAAAAACCCACATTTCACCACTATGTATATACCTACACACAAAACTGCAGTTGTATGCCCTAAATCTATATTTAAGACATAATGATAATAATGCAAGTTTCTTTACAGTTCCATTATATATGTCCAAATTTCAACAGTAAAGCAGCATCATTTGTATCTATATGATTTTATACATGATTAGACAATTATATATTAAATATAAGAAATTAAATGTCTACAGTTTTGTAGACTTGCATAATATATATTAAGGCATTGATATTGAAAATTTGGCGAAATAAAATGAATTAATATGAATGTGAATGATAAAAAATCTTAATTACAAAATAGTGGGACTCATTAACATGGAATATATTTTTTCATTCCCCGTAAATGAAATAATCTCCATCTGCCAATGAGTTATTTTATTTAAAACTAATTTAAATCAATCAATATAGTAAATTTTTAAAGGTATTCATTGAAAAGTAATATGCCATAAGCATCCAAGAGCAAATTTTAATACAATTTTGAAACACTTAAAATTTAGGGTTTACTCATCAAGAATATCAATAGTATATAATTAAAATGAGCAAAATTTGGGAAACAAAAAAAAAATTTGGATGGTGTTACATTTTAATTCATTTTATTTATTTTTATATAAACTTTGATTCCAAGTCAAAACTGTATTAACATGGATCAGAGATAATTTTTTTTTTTTTTGAAATGGAGTCTCACTCTATTACCCAGGTTGAGTGCAACGGCATGATTTCAGCTCACTGCAGCCTCCACCTCCCAGGTTCAAGTGATTCTCCCGCCTCAGCCTCCCGAGTAATTGGAATTACAGATGCGTACCACCACGCCGGGCTAATTTTTTTGTAGTTTTAGAAGAGATGATCTTTCACCATGTTGGTCAGGCTGGTCTCAAACCCCTGACCTCATGATCTGCCCACCTCTGCCTCCCAAAGTGCTGGGATTGCAAGTGTCAGCCACCATGCCCGGCCTTTTCAAGCAAGCCAAAACCTCCTTTAAATATTTACATGGTTATAATTTGTATTAAAATTACCTTTTTTTCCTCTGAGATATATTGAAGGTCAAATGTGATGAATTTGGAAGCAAAAGAAAAGAGATACGATTTTTTAAGACACATTTTAATGTACCATTGAATTTCTTTGGTACCAATGTACAAAAGAAACACGAATTTTTAGGTTAACAAGGAGGTGTTTGGCTACTAAGTAACTTAAAGAAGATGACAGTGAAATTTTGTGTTACAGTTTAAATCTTTGAAAGCAGTAACACAAATTCAAATATCTCATCCATTGAAGAATTTTAAACCACTTATAAGGGCTTTTAGTGGATTGCTAGAAAGACATACAATATGAATTTTTAATTTATTTTTTATTTATTTATTTATTTTATAAGACGGAGTCTCTCTCTGTCTCCCAGGCTGGAGTGAGGTGGTGTGATCTCAGCTCACTGAAAGCTCCACCTTCTGGGTTCATGCCATTCTCCAGCCTCAGCCTCCCTAGTAGCTGGGACTACAGGCGCCCACCACCACTCCCTGCTAATCATATATATATATATATAGTAGAGACGTGGTTTAACTATGTTAGCCAGGACGGTCTCTATCTCCTGTCCTTGTGATCTGCCCTCCTTGACCTCACAAAGTGCTGGGATTACAGGCGTGAGCCACCGCACCTGGCCAAATTTTTAATTATTTTAAACATACACAGAAATGACAACACAATCTAAGAACTGATGGAATGCACGTAGTCACAGTTCACAACTATTACATCTGAGTCACTTGAGCTTCTTAGGTAATTTTATTTCTTAAGAATAGCTCTAATAGTATGGGATAAATTGATTTTATCAAAGTTGACATTTAAAATAATAGCAAGAGGTGACTGTAATTTGAGAAATGGTTATTAACCACAGCATGTCAAATCTTGAGCCGTTTTAAAATACCTGGACCTAAAATGCAAAAAGTTGTCTTGCCTTATTGGTCATTTCCAGGATATGATTTTATATGTTATATATAACTACCCAAGATTTAAACATCTGTAAGTTAAATCAATACAATTGAGGATGATAAGGGATATGAGTAAGAACTTATAGAATTAGTATTACCAATAACTGTGAGTACCCTAAGTAGCTTACTTATGTGATGCTACAAAGCTCAAACTTACAACTTAAACCCCAGGAAAGTTGCCTTTGCACTGATGAACTCCGCTGATTCCCTGATGTCCCACTGTGTGTGACTGGTGTTCTACTGTGTCAACTGAGGGACACAAGTCATCTGAGCATCTTGTTAAAATGTGAGTGCTGTATCTGTAGCACTGGGCCCTGAGAGTCCACATTTCCAATAAGCTGCTAGCAGATTCTGATTCTGAAAGTCCCCAGACCACATTTTGGGTGAGACTTAATAAGTTTTTGAGAGAAACAGATACCAACATGGATTCCTGTTATTTTATTTTTATCATACTTTAAGTCTCTGGATATTTGTAAAGGATAATTATTAACCATTTATCAGCTGCCACACAATATAGTCCAATTCTTGTGTTTTGTGTTTAGTAGTCAACCAAACCACTGTAGCTAGATATTGTGAATTTAAGAGATACTCATTTATTTATTTTATTGCGAATTTATTGTCTTTATTTATCATATTTATTTAGTAAGCAAAGTTTCGAAGTTCTCCAAAGAAAAAGGAAAAAATAGTTGATGCTCAAATTTAGGTATGTCTGATTGCACATTTGTTATAGTTAGTTTCTAAATATGCTGTACTCAGATATATAAATCAGATAATTTTGAAAAAGATATACACTTAGGCTAGCCTCTGGATTTCTATAGCTTCTCTATGTAGCTATAAGACAGGGATTTGAAACTGTAGAGGATCATATAACTGGGCTCTTAGCTGATAATCTAAATCACTCTCTCTTTTCAATTGTCTTTATTGTGTACATTGTTGTCCACAGTTTCTGGCCAGGGCCAGTTGGCCACTACTTAACTCATCCACACTCTCCTGCTCTCAACAGTTGAGTTGTGCACTCACCAAGAGACAGTTGTGAAGATTCCAAAATATATATATTGTTTGTTCAAATATTCTCTCAACTGACAAAATATAAGTACAAAAGAAAAAAAAAAGAGTTGGGGTGTGTGTGTGTGTGTGTGTGTGTGTGTGTGTGTGTTTTCACCTAGGAAAACCAAGTAGAAAATTTAGAAATATTTGATATGGGCAAATATATATATATGCACACACACACATATACATGTATTTGTGTGTGTGTATATATATGTATTATACATTTGCATATATTATATGTATGCAAATATATATAGGTATTATTTTTGTACTTTTACCCATAAGGATAAGTTGTTTTAAAAAACATTCTCAAGAACAGGTAAGGGGCAGAGACTAAAATTAGACTGTCAAAATCACAAGAATATGCACTTAGGTGGTTTTCTAAGCATCTTGACATTCTCACTGTACTTTTAAAAAAGCAAAATTAAATGTATCTAAAGGATGTATTTTTGAAATATAATATGGAACTTAGTGCTTAGTGAAAAACAGTTGGTCCTGCCTCAAAAAACTGGTGAAAGTATATAATTTTAATAGGCCCTAATTTTTTTAAGAAAGTATTCACTGAAATAAATTATCCTTTTATAATTATTTTATATTAGATGAAACTGACTGATATTTCTGAATTAATAATCAATTATTTATTTTAAGCACATTAGATAAGTGGTTGTTTAATGTATTTTACCACCATTGTAGACATTAGTTGGTTTAACAAGTTAGCTGAAATTTCACATTTTCCCCAATTTTGGCTATATATTCTGAGTGGACCTGAAAGGAAGCACTCATTTAAGTGCTTGTATTATTTAAAACTGGGTGCAAGTGAGAGAAAAATCATACTCAAAGGCAAATTAATCTGTTCTGTATGTTTATTTAATTTTATCACCTTTCCCCAAATCTTTCCTAGTGGATTAAAGTTAGAATAAATTGAGTCCAATTCAGTAGACTGTCACCTTTGTAGGGGTGGTTGTTTTGATAAGACTTCTCTAAATAACGTCTCTCTCTTCCCATCGCCACTTTGCTTATAAGAACAGTGTCCCTGTAGCTAGATCCCACACTGACTTGAAGCACACATACAAGACTACAAACTGTTTAAAAATTTAATACATAAGTAAAACCAAAACACACAACACACCGATGTTAAGAAACCTACACTAAAATAAGCAGTAATATAGAACTGCAAATCAATAATAAGAGAAATATTTACTCCTAAAATCTGGTATGCAACATTGATGTACCATTAGAAAAGAAATTGTCTAGATAACTGTAATATTCAACAGTAACTCTGCACTGATGGAAAGCACTCTTTTTTTTTTTCAGTATCAGTTATGTTTATGTTTTGTTTACCGATTCTGGGTTTTCGCTCTTGAATAAGATTTCTCTTGATTCTATAAAGTTCTCACAGTTTCAAGATTCTCCTCCAAAAATATATATTTTTTTACATTTAATTCTTATACGTATGTCTATCATAAATAAATAATGTATTCATGTGCTTTTATCTGTAAATATGTCCCCAATTTTGATTATGGCTGATATTTCTTTGCTTCACGGATTTTAAATGGTTGTTTTATCCGGTCTAAGTGAGAAGTCATAGAAATAACATTATTTTCATCATATGTTTAATGATGAATATATATTTTCTTTGTGTAAAACACTTTTGTAACTTAAAGGTAATTTTGGAAAGATTTAAAATTCTGTTTTCTTTCAGTTGTTCTTTTAAAAAATCATTGTTGTGAAAACACATACTATAAATTTTGTCATCTTACATCTATTTAACTGTACATATTAGGGCCAGGCATGGTGTTGACTCACATTTGTAATCCCAGGATACTGGGAGTCCAAGACAAGAGGATTACTTGAACCCAGGATTTTGAAACCAGCCTGGGAAACATATGGAGACCCTGTCTCTACAATTTTTTATTTCTTTTGAGACAGAGTCTCACTCTGTTGCCAGGCTGGAGTGCAATGGCATGATATTGGCTCGCTGCAACCTCCGTCTCCCAGGTTCAAGCGATTCTCCTGCCTCAGCCTCCCAAGTAGCTAGGACTATAGGTGTGTGCCACCATGCCCAGGTAATTTTTGCATTTTTAGTAGAGACAGGGTTTCACCATGTTGGCCAGGATGGTCTTGATCTCTTGACATCGTGATCCGCCCACCTCAACCTCCCAAAGTGGTGGGATTACAGGTGTCAGCTGCCACACCCAGCCAAGAATTTTTTAAAATAGCTAGGCATGGTGGTGTGCACATGTGGTCCCAGCTACTGGGGAGACTGAGAAAAAAGAATCACTTGAACTTGAAAGTTTGAGGCTGCAGTGAACTGTGATTGTGCCACTGCACTCCAGCCTGGGTGAGAAAATGAAACCCTGTCTCAAAAAGAACTGTATATCTCAGGCATGTTAAGTATATTCACACTGTTACGCAAAAGACCTCTAGAAATTTTACATCCTGTAAAAAAAACTCAATATCCTTAAGTGACAACTGCCCACTTTACTCTCTCTTCAGCCCTTGATAAACACCTTCCTCCCACTTTCTGTTTCTATGTGTGTGACTACTTAAGACATCTCATATAAGTAGAATCATATTGTATCCATCATTTTGTTACTGACTTATTTCAGTTGACATAATATTCTCAAAGTTTATCTGAAAATGTGACAGGACTTCTTTTAAGGCTGAATAATATTTCATTGTATGTACATGTCAAATTTTTTGATGTGTTCATCAGTCAAGAAACATCTGGATTGTTTCAGCCTTTTGGCTTCTGTGAATATTGCTACAATAAAAAGGATGTTAAAAAAAAAGAATTGATGAACCCTAAAACTAATCAGCATTTTTTCATTGATAGGACTAGAAAGAAATGAGAACATCTGTGATGTCGATCAGTGATGTGAAAATAGTACATGGAAATCGAGCAAGTAAAAATGAGAAGATCTATCAGAATTGTTAACACGGTTACTTATGCTATAATCACCTCCATTGATGAAAAACCTAATCACTAAGGTCATTCAACTTTCACTTTGTAAAACTGTACTCTAAACAAAGGACATATCGTAAGGATATGAAACAAAAATAATACATCTTTTAATAAACTTTAAGCCATTTTCTCCAAGTGTAAAATTAAATTAAATTAAAACTATTAGTACTTAATTTTGTTTTTTCCAGAATATTATATGTGATTTAAAGGCCATTGTACAGCTATTTTCTGGCTCTGAGGGACCCTCACCAGATATCAAATCTGTTGGCACCTTGATCTTGGAGTTCCTGGCCTCCAGAACTATGAGCAATAAATTTTTGTTTTTTATAAATTACTAATTCTAAGGGATTTTGTTATAGCAGCTCAAATGGACTAAGACGATTAGTCTAAAATCCAAGCATTTTTTTTACTTGACTAAACACTTTCTAAATTTTATTGAAACACGTTATTGTAATTTAACAGTGTATTTGAACATTTTAAAATAAGCATGTTTATGTTTGATGTCGGAATTCTCTGTTTCTGGAGTCGTGAAGGTTTTAGAAAGAAATTCAAGGGAGATATTAGCATATGATAGCCTTGTTTACTTCCAATTAACACAGGAATACTTTTTTTCTAACAAACACTAAAAATAGTTAAACATTATGAATCGTTTTTGCCAATGTGTATCTTTGTAAACTAGGAGTTAAAACACAACATGTGTTTCCCCACTTTTCTCTTTCATAGTGTAACACTGTGATTTTGTACTATGAAAATTTATTGTATTAAAGCCGACTTGCTTTTTAAAAGTAGATTATTATCTTGATCTTTTACTAGGTCTTTTACTAGACTGTAAGCATCATGTTCATTTTATTCACTAGCACAGGCCTGGCATCTGGTACAGAGCACAGCACATACTAGCAAGCTCAGTAAGTATGTCCCACATGAGCGATTGTTTTGATTTATGAGGGAATGATGATGACTGTTTTCCTCTCCCTATTCCTTCCTCAACTTCCTTCTTCCTGTGTGTCTTTCACTTTACACGCTTCCTGTTCTATTGTTTTGAACAATGTCTTGCTCTCTATCCTTTTCTTCTGTCACTGATGTGTCTTACTCTTTTTCTCTTTCAGAATATCTTTCTTTACCCATCTTTGTGTTTCTTTCGTAAACTTATGTTCTCCTGTTCTCTCCTCTGTCAAAAACATGATATGAAGTAAACATTTTTTATTTGTTGTATTATTAAATGAGTTTCATCCTTTACTAATTATTTAGAGAATAAGGTAATTGCAATATGTTTATACATCTTTTCCTCTTAAAACATAAAAAATATGATTCCTATTGGAGTTTGGTGTTTATTTTTATTTTCTATTGGATTTTTTGTATGTGCGTTTCTAGAAACCTAGATTTTTTTAAAGAGCTAACCTACAGATGTGTAGACTAATCCAATTAACCAAAACAAATCCCCAAAATTAAGTTCATTGATCAAATTTGTTTTCTAAATTATTGGTGCTCTGTAGATAAAACCTCTATTCTGCATTATTTCTATAATTGATATTGTTTAAATTATTGAGTTTAACTTAACTTTAGAATATTGTAAGCACAGTACTATTTAAATACTAATTGTAAATTAAGTTCAAAAATAAAATTCTTGTTCCTTGTAGTCTAAATTTCACTAAATAACAACCAAAGTAACATTACTTAATAGCAAAAAAACATTAAGAATCAATATAAATCAAATTAAAGACATTTATTTTGTTATAAACCATCATTTAAATAAAACTATATTAAGCATAGCATTTTATTTCATTTTAATTGTTTATTCTTTTGTTTAAAGTAAAATGCCTTATATATGTATATATGCATAAATATATACAAATATTGAATACACAAATATTTGAAATTTTTGCATTTTAATTATCCTTTTAAACAATGTACTTATTTTAACTACTACTTATGATTTCAAAGAAACATTTAGCTAAATCCCCCTAAAATAATATTGTATATATGAATTGTTTCAATACACACACATGCAAATGTTTTCCACTTAGTATTACTATAAAATTGTTTAACTTGGTAATAAAACCACAAGCTGGTATACTCTGCTGAAATGTTAGTATTTTATAGATTATGATGTTAAATATTTATCTCATATTTTGTTTTTAACTTACCTAATCCACTTTGCACAATCTAATCTGTCAAAATGCTACCTCTTTTCTATATGTGAATCCTCATTTACACTATTTTTTATGGTATAATTTAAATTTTCTTCACACATAAAATGAAATGAATTCAAGATTCATGTGTTCGTATTTGGTTGTAAAGAGTTTATCTTGTTGATCCAAAATATGCTGCTATTTATTTATTTTTATTATGATACAATTTAAAACACACAAATAAATATTGGAAAGAGCTACTTAGTCATGGAAATCTGAGTCATTTGAGAAATTTTATTATAGATACCTACATAATTTAGATAATATAACCTTATCAAGTCAGTATTTATCATGTTCATTTTACAGTTATAGAAATTAAGGCTCAAATAAAATAAATTGACAATATTATATACATATAATAAGCAATGCAAGTGCAAATTCAATTCTGTCTGATCCAAACTCTATGTCATCTTAACATGATTTAGTTACTCCTGTTATCTGTTATGTATCTGATAACTTTGTCTTTTTTTAATGTGTACATAATTATACCTCACTATTATAAAGAAACTACCCCAAATTTGGAAAGATTATCTCCAAAGATAAAATATAGCATCCAAAAATGGGCCCACACAAACATAGTCAATTGATTTTTGACAAAGTGTGGTGGTAATTCAGAGGACAGATATCTTTTCAACAAATGGTGATGGAACAATGGGATGTCCTTATGTAAAATAAAGAAGCTAGACACAAATCTTACACTTCACACAAAAAATAAATAAACTTCATATCCTGAGGTATATCTACATCTCCACTCTCTCATGTTCACTCTCACTCTCATTCTTGCTTCTTGCTTTCTCTCTCTCTGGGCACCCAATAACTTATCCATTGCAGGATACTAATGCCTGACCAAGTTGCCTCAACTTGAGACAAATTTGAGGGGCCATTACAGTCTCACAGGATCAGTTGAAACTTATGCATTAACTCCTTTGCAGTCCAAGGTCTCCTCCTCCTTGCTTCCACGATGATTTTATAGATGTTATTCCCAAGAGCACTCTTAAGTAAACATCCATCACTCAAAACCATCTCAAAATTTGCTTTCCAGCAAACATGATCTAAGAGAAACTGGAAAAAAGACTAAAAAAGGCAATAGGTCCTTGAGGTTTATGCTATCTTATAGTTAGGCCATAAATAGTAAAACTGTATAGTAGGAGAGAAGGAAAATAGTCTTCAATGGGGGGGGAAGATGATTGCTTATCAAGAACATGTGATAATTAATTTCTTCATATTGGATTTTCTAAGCTAATCCCTGTCCTCCTTCCTTTAGTTTCCAAGGGATCTGACAGCATGTTCTTTGTGTTATTCTCTTTCAATTAATCTGCAGTGATTTAATCCTCTCAGCCCATTATTTAAAGCTAAATTAGCAGTGCTGTAACATGTATTAAGATGTTGAGTTGAGTAGGATATAGTAGAGATAGAAAAAATAGTGTCGAGATAGAAGATAATTATGATGAGTGATTCTTCACCTGAGTTTATTTATTATCAATAGAATCAATACATCATCTGGGTTTTCAATGAGTAATAATTAAATATATCATCCTCTTTTTTTTTTTTTACTTTAAATTGAGCTATTACTGTATTTTTCTTGTTTTTTTTTGTTCTACCTTAATTCATTTTTTCTAGACCATTAATAATCTGTTAAAGAAAAAACCACATTTTATAAATATCACTGCATATTTTGGCACAAAATAATGTAGGTGTTTTCCCCCCAAAATCCACCCTCTCTTTTCTATCCTAGTGTTTTAAAATAGTCTCTGGGCAAATTTTATGTTGCAAAAATTTCGTGTAATTTCAATTTATTTCACCCTTTCCTCATGGTTACAAAATCCATTCCTTTTAAATTAATAGACACTGACTCATATCGAAATTAATTCTTACATTTGCTTGCAGGTTTTACATGAAATTTACTCTAAATATTATTAAGATAATTCAAAGTTATGAATCAAATTACAATGGAAGTATGAAATGGAATTACAATGGAAGTATGAAATATGTTCAGTGAAATGAACATATTTCACTGGGTATTTCATAAAAATTGAGAATTCCACAAAAATATAAAGAGGTTATTGAACCTCCTTCTTGTAAGTAAAAGAAACCTAATTCATCATGGCTGATCTTAAAGTAGGAAACTGCTATGAGAAAATTTGATTTCTTTCAAGGGTAGACCAAGACACATGTCCTGAGTAGGTTCATGGAGTGAGTGGCACATGTCAAGTGTGACACCATTGGTGTGATTATATAATAAGAGCAAAAATGAAGGTCAATGGTCACTCCAGTCACTTATTTTTTTTTCTTTTTATTTTATTTTTTCCCTTTTTTACTCTCACTGACATATAGTACAGGCAAAGATTTTTGAGTTTTTGTGATAGTTAACAGATGAATGGAGGAGAAAAGCAGAGACAGAACATTATAAATATTAGTCCCAAGGACTTGCATGAAGTGTTAATAGTATATTTCTCAGTGTGTTACTAGGAGAAATGAAAAGTCACGTTAAAATATAGGTTGAGTCTTTGTTGTGATTATCCTCTTAAGGTGAGGAGATGTTGAATTTTCTATCTACATTTTAGTCAGTCCTGGTTTTTGCACATGGCAGGTACTGTTTCTCCAGAAATATTAACATTTGGCATTTTTCCTATGATTAAAAAAAATTTCTAAGAAATCTCGTAAGAAATTCCAATGGATAGAGTAGCGAAGTTCAGGTGTGTGTTTACGTAGATGTGTCGTGTAGACACATGTTTTCAAACGTATCCATGAATTGAAGAAGAAACAGAACAGATTGCACTTTGGTTGTGTTTTACTCTTTAGAAGTTTCTCCAAATTCTACATTTTACAAAGGGATATTCAAAATTCAATGCACGGAAATTTTCACAAAATTAAGAGCAAGTTATTAAAAAATAACACCTATGACTACATATACACACACATATATATATATCTGTTGCCGAACAAATTTTATTCTTAGATAATGCATGCTGATTTATTCACAGGTGTCTACAACTCAGAAACCCTTCAGAAGCTGTCATATTCCATATCCACCTTGTACTAGTTTCAATGCCAATGTTTCTAATACAGAAGGAAAAAATCAGCCCTCCTTAAAGTGCCTCACTGTACACCGTGTTCACTCACAAAACACTCACACACATTGTTACCTTGTGTAAAACAATAAAGTGTTATTTCTGTTTTCCCCCATTTTATGTATTATTTAGGACAGGCTGGACTGCTACAGTTACAAATATACCCTGAATGGAATCTAGCAAAAATTAATTCTCACTCATTCAAGTCCAAAGCTAGTTGGTAGCTCTCCAGAGCAATTTTATTCTTGTTGTAACTCAGGAATCTAGGCCACTTCTATTTTACAGTAACTTTATCTCCACTTGTAGCTGCCATAATTGCAGTGTCAGTGGAACAGTGGCATGGAGAACTTCTACTTGCTTCTAACAGCCTCCTACCAAAAGGGATGCATTCCACTTCCTTTCACAGCCAATAAACCATTTAGTCATGTGGTTCCAGCTTTCCTTTTTGGAAAGCTTGGAAATCTTCCCAAATCCCAACAAAAGAGGGGAGAGCCAATACAGTGAGCACAGCCACAGCTACCACACTGTATATTAGCCATGTGATCATGAACACTTCCATAAACCTTTGCAAATTCTAGACTTTTCATCTTAAATTTAGGACGTAAAACTGATCTCAGAAAGTCACTGTGAAGATTAAATAGAATAACTTATGTACCTCAAGTAACACATCGTGTAGGAAACAGGATATGTTAGTTAGTTAGTTAGTTAGTTAGTTAGTTAGTTAGTTAGTTAATTTATTTATCTATTTTGAGACGGAGTCTTGCTCTGTCGCCCAGGCTGGAGTGCAGCGGCGTGATCTCGGCTCACTGCAAGCTCCACCTCCCGGGTTCCCGCCATTCTCCTGCCTCAGCCTGCCGAGTAGCTGGGACTACAGGCGCCTGCCACCATGCCTGGCTGATTTTTTTGTATTTTTAGTAGAGACGGGGTTTCATCGTGTTACCCAGGATGATCTTGATCTCCCGACCTCATGATTCGCCCGCCTCGGCCTCCCAAAGTGCTGGGATTACAGGCGTGAGCCACTGCGCCCAGCCTAGTTCGTTCTTTTTTTAAAACAAGACCCATAATTATCTGATGATGAATTATCTCCCTTGGCTATATGTTTAAACACATTTATTAAAAATCCTCAAGTTCCAATTTTCACTTAGTACTGTTTTTGCAAGTCTTTCAAATTAGAGAGGGAAGATCATTCAGGGACAATGAGAAAAGTAACATGAATGCAATGAGTCTTTCGGGAATATGCATTGACAAAAGCATTTTTAACCACCTGCTCATAATGCGTTTACTTGGAAAATGAATAGTAGGTGAGTAAAAATTACCTCTCCCCTCTTAGAGTCCCGGCTGGGTCTGATAATTAAATTGATCTAAAATAGATTAATAGGAGAAAAGCATACAAATTCAATATAAGTTTTACATGCCACAGGAGTTCTTCCAGGGAAATGAAAACTCTAGTAATTTGCAAAACCTATATGCTTTTGTATTAGGTTGAACAAAAAGAGGCAATTGTGGAAAAGTAACTGAATTATGTAGAGTCTAATGGAAGATAAAAATAATTTAACGACATCTATTGGTACAGATTCTCTCAGCTATGAGAGAATCAAAGAATTTTTCTTTTCTCCTGATACAAGGAGGACATCTTTTGTGTGAGAGTTTTAATCTGTTTTCAAGACAGAAAAGGGAAAATTGCAATGACATCCTTTCATTCACTGTTTTTCAATTGCCTTTAGATGAAAGCAATCTTTATGGTAAAGTGGCATATTTCGGGGTGCATATTCTGTCATCCTTCATACTTAATATCAATATGTATATAAAACCTTCAAAATTGAAAAGTTCATGTGATTATCTTGTAGAACACGTATTTTCTTTTTAATTTTATTTAGTGTTAAGAAATTCTATATGCCTGAAATATCTATCACACTAGAACCATGCAATGATATCAGGAGTAGAGCAGAAATTATTTGAAGTAAATAAATCATATTAAACATGTATAATGAATACTAAAGGAAATATTAGAAAAGAAATCTCTTTACAGCTGAGGGGAAAGTTACAGCTATTCTCAGGAACATTTAAAGTATGCATTCTCATTTTATACGGTGTGGGGGCTTTCCGTCTTCAAAATATTAGACATTACTTGTTTTTGCTTTCTGAATCAGAAAACATTGTGTGTGTTTTATTTAACGTCTAAAAGTTGTTTCAAAACAGTATTTAATGTAACAGAGATGCCTGATTAATGTCTGTCATTGAATTGATAGTTTAACAGATTGCATTTGTTTTTTAATACATACACTGAAAAACAAAAACATACACTCTCTCTACATATATATGTAATACTCTCTATATATGTATATGTCTCCTTTATTTTAGAGTTTTTATTTTCCCACTGCCTCATTTTTACCCTAACCCAACTGTCCCCCTCCACATACGCTTTACAATGGCTTCCATAGTTTCCTTTTCTTCTGTTCCCCTTTCACTGTAAAATTTACTTGCCTTATTAATAGTAAACAGAACTGGTTTCCATCTTGGTTTAGACACATGTGTGACAGGTTCCATATGATCTACATTGTCAGTAAATAATTTCAACCACTTCGTTGTTTATTTTTATTTATTTATTTATTTATTTATTTATTTATTTATTTATTTTGAGACGGAGTCTCGCTCTGTCGCCCAGGCTGGAGTGCAGTGGCGCCATCTTGGCTCACTGCAAGCTCCGCCTCCCGGGTTCCCGCCATTCTCCTGCCTCAGCCTCCCGAGTAGCTGGGACTGCAGGCGCCGCCACGTGACCGGCTAATTTTGTATTTTAGTAGAGACGGGGTTTCACCATGTTGGTCAGGCTGGTTTCCAATTCCTGACCTTATGATCTGCCCGCCTCTGCCTCAAGCATGAACACATAAATTGAGGTTGAGGTAAGATAAAGAGTAAGCAGTCTAGAGCAGAAAGCTTGCCTTTTAATGTCCTATTGCGTCTTTTGGGAACCGAAGTCTTCTGTAAGCATCGTG
>NW_016803880.1:6618622-6653723 GCF_001698545.2 Rhinopithecus bieti | reverse complement strand
CGTTGTTTATTTTTATTTATTTATTTATTTATTTATTTATTTATTTATTTATTTTGAGACGGAGTCTCGCTCTGTCGCCCAGGCTGGAGTGCAGTGGCGCCATCTTGGCTCACTGCAAGCTCCGCCTCCCGGGTTCCCGCCATTCTCCTGCCTCAGCCTCCCGAGTAGCTGGGACTGCAGGCGCCGCCACGTGACCGGCTAATTTTGTATTTTAGTAGAGACGGGGTTTCACCATGTTGGTCAGGCTGGTTTCCAATTCCTGACCTTATGATCTGCCCGCCTCTGCCTCAAGCATGAACACATAAATTGAGGTTGAGGTAAGATAAAGAGTAAGCAGTCTAGAGCAGAAAGCTTGCCTTTTAATGTCCTATTGCGTCTTTTGGGAACCGAAGTCTTCTGTAAGCATCGTGTATCTGTAGCAGATAGAAATCTCCTTTGATCAATGTTGCATCAGCAAAGAACATTCCTATGTAAAATTGATACAAACTTTATTTGAGTGCACACATTGTGAAATCTATGTTAGAGATCAGCAGACATGCTCACATTGATCAAAGGAGATTTCTCCTGATCTCTAACACAGATTTCACAGTGTTCGCACTCAAAGTTTGCATCAGTTTTACATAGGAATGTTCTTTGCTGAAGCAATACATTTCCCAAGCTAGAATTGGAAATCTGAATTTAATAGCACCTATCAAATATAATTTTAATATGATGGATTTTTCTTTTTTAGAACGGAAAGCTTAATTCTCCTTATCTGAGTTAGATGTAAAAGTTCGCATCTTAGATGACAGTTTAGCTCTTTCGTTTGTGGGTGTTTTCATACGTTTCCTTGACCCTTTTAAGTCATTTTAGATTCCTAATTAGGCCAAATTCTTCTTCTGAATCACTGAGTATAAAAAACAATCTTTAACAAGATTCACAGACATTCCATATCCTTTGCCAAACTTACTAGTATTGCTGTCAGTTTTACGCTCCACCTAGGTAACATTAGGAAGCACTTTGTTGAACTGACTATGAAAATTATAGATGAAATGATGTGTAATTTGAAATTTTCCATTTTTTTGGCATGTAAGATTTTAAGACAAATAGTTTCTTGAACTGTATATTTATTGATAGCGAATCAAGGAAGACATCAATAATTGAATAATAGAGAGAACATTATTTTATTTAAAAGAGGCATTAACAACGTCCAATGGAAAATTTTAGCTCAATATTGTATGGTACGGTTTGATTGTTTACCCTCTCTGAAACTCCTGTTGAAACGTAACCTCCAATGTGGAAATATTGAGAGGTTAGGCCTTTAAGGGGTGATTGAGTCATGAGGATAAATTGGGCCATTCCTGGATTAATAGATTATTGGGCTAACGAATTATTTGGTTTTCCCAGGAGTGGTACTTGTGGCTTTATAAGAAGAGGAAGAGGGAGTTGAGTTTGCACATTCATCTTACCTCGCCACATTATTATGCCTTGTGCTGCCTGGGGGTTTTGCACAGCGTCCCCATCAGCAAGAAGGACCTCAACAGATGTGGACCCTGGACACTGGACTTCCCAGCTTCCAAAATTGTAAGAAATTTCTATTGTAAAAAACAAATTACCCTCTTGGGTGTTCAGTTACAGCAACAGAAAATGAACTAAAACATTATGTCTGAAATTTGTGTGGTACAGGTTTCCAGAAAAGAATTTCTTCATTAGCATTTAATCAAGACAATCCTGGGCTTTCGCTTATGCTTTCAGGAAGTGTCAAGGTACATTATTTAAATGATGAAAAGGGTTATAAAGAAATAACATAGCCTTTTCATAGTCAGATAATGTCATATTTAAAATGGAGCATTAACCTGTGTGCCCAGTCAATGCGGGGAGAAACATAATCTGTCAAATTTCAATACCATTTTAACACTCTTTTCAGAGTGCGAAACACAGGCAAAACAGTTGAGAAAAATGCAACATATAAACCAAGTAACACAGGAAATACATAGAAGTAATAAATGCTGGTCAACTCATGGTATCTAACTATGTAGAATTTTTAAATTAGTAAATAGAAACATAAGAACTTATAGTGTGGGTATCAGACTAAACCCAACTGTTTACCACCTCCTTTCCAACGTCTCATTCAGTGTCAGAAATCCTGAAGTTCAATAGGATTTATGTTTGGCATACATTAAACTACATTGTGTTTTACATCTCTCCTCTCTTTGTTTTCTGTTAGGTCTTCATAGCTTCTGGCTTGGTCCACTGGAGGAGTCTCTCACTCACTGGCTCCTTGCCTCAAATCCATTTGTGCCATGGCTGGCCACCAGAATGACCTATCTAAACATTGTATTTCACTATGCTTTTCAGTGTTTTAAGCATTTCCCTGGCTCCCCACCTTCTAGAATATATAAATTCACAATACAAATATCACAATATAAAGATTAATATGACGGGGCCCTCTATACTATAAATTTCACAGGATTCTCCTCTTTCTTAGTCACTGTTCCCTTGTATTCCTTGTTTCAACACCCCAAATGACTTGCTATTTCCTAAATAAATCCATACAACATACTGCTTTCTCCCCCATTTCTTTCTTTTATCATTTTTTTTTTTCTTTTTTTTGATGGTGTATCACTCTGTTGCCCAGGCAGGAGTGCAGTGGCATGATCCCGGCTCACTGCAACCTCTGTCTCCCAGGTTCAAGCAATTATCCTGCCTCAGTCTCCCAAGTAGCTGGGATTACAGGTGCCTGCCACCACGCCCAACTAATTTTTGCATTTTTAGTAGAGACAGGGATTCACCATGTTAGCCAGGCTGGTCTCAAACTCCTGACCTCAAGCAATCCATCCGCCTCAGCCTCCCAAAGTGCTGAGATTACAGGCCTGAGCTGCCACGCCCAGCTCCCTGTGCCTTTCTTAATGCTGTCCTCCACTCTGCTGTGACATTATACTTGCCCCGTTTGTTAGGTTTTTCACTTGATTCTTCCTTTGCTATTCAAGTGTTGTCTAATTAGCTTAGCTCCTCATGAGTAATGTTCCTCCAGCCAGGTTATTGTGCCCCTTCTAAATACTTCTGTAATGTCCTCTATATTTATTATTGCTTACTGCAATTGGTATTTGCCTTAAAATTATCTTTTTGTGATCTACTTTATGACCAGGTTGATAGCTCCTTGAGGTCAGCAACAATGCCTTAATTATCTCATTCTTAATTATCACATTCTGATGTCAATGGAAATACTAAACAGGTCCTTAATGAGCTGGATCTTAACCTCTGAGATGTTTAAAGAGATGTACTGAAACTTTCAACATCACTATTCATTTAAATGGACACTCTTTTTTAATCACAATTACATATATGCTCAAAATACAGTCTACATATTAAGTATATAGGCAATAAATATTTATAGGTATATTTATTAGAAACATTTACTGATATATTTAACACAGATGAGGTTAAATGTTAAAGGTTTTCTTCTCCCAGCATAGTGCGTTAGTCAGTTTCTTTGAGCAGCTGCCCCTGGTGTCAGCTTGCAGGAAGTCATTTAAAACCAGGGACACCAGGGTAGTTTCCATGGAAGCAGAAATTAACCATTAACAATCTCCTGCATGGTTCACATCTGGTATAATCCCCATTGCAGAGAGAAACGGAGTCAAATTACTATTCTAAAAGACAAGTAGAAGTAAGAGCAGTTATCTTAGTAGTTATTTTGTATATTACTGCAAATGTTCCTTGGTGATATGTATCATACGTTAATATAAAAAAGGAAAGAGCCACAATCTAACGACTTTTCCAAAACATATTTTTTAAGTGACTATATGATAATAACCTTTGTTATTTTAGGTTGTTAAATATCTGCCCTACCAAGGTTGGACGCAGTGGCTCATGCCTGTTATCCCAGCACTTTGGGAGGTTGAGGTGGGAGGATCACGAGGTCAAGAGACCAAGACCATCCCGGTCAACATGCTGAAACACCGTCTCTACTAAAAATACAAATATTAGCTGAGCGTGGTGGTAGGCGCCTGTAATCCCAGCTACTTGGGAGCCTGAGGCAGGAGAATAGCTTGAACCTGTGAGGTGGAGGTTGTAGGGAGCCGAGATCGCCCCACTGCACTCCAGCCTGGCAACAGAGCCAGACTCCGTCTCAAAAAAAAAGAAAATATGTTTACCCTACCAAGTATCTCCCCACCCTAGGTTTCCTTTGTTTTAAAAATAAATACTTGTATTTGCCCATAGTCTCAGAAAAGACTTTGATTTGAAAAAAGAATGTTCACTTGGCCCAGTGAAAATATTTCTTCATTGTTTCTCTTAAAGCCAAAGAGTTTAAAGTTTTGAAAGGCAAAGGGTTAGAGAAGCCCTCCAGTGGTATTATCACATGCAGGAGTTTTAGACTTGAAACTAGTGAAGGAAAAAATATTCCCCCACCTATAATTTGTCCTCACTTGCCTCGAGTTGTACAGAGATCCAATCCTTTTAGAATCTCTATCACACAAGCAATTTATGTTGCTTTGCAAATTTTTTAGGGGCAAGGCAAATCGTGTTTTCTCAAAAGCTTTTTGGAACTGACTCATTAAAGAGATTCAGTTAAAGAATAAAAACACTTAAAAAAGAACATTGTGCTATGACATCTAAATTCTATTTGAGAAAATATCAGATAAACATAAGATGCAGAACATTTCATTAAAATCAAAATTAATGTATTCTTCAAAAAATGACAGTGTCATAAATTACACAGAAAAGCTTAGGAATTGTTCCATATTAAAGAAAACTTAAAAGACATGACAAGTAAATATAATGTGTTATCCTTGACTGAATCCTGTACTAGGAGATAAAAGCCAAACTACAAATGACTTTATAAGGTCAACTGACAATATTTGAATACAGATCATAACATAGATAAAAGCAGTGAGTAAAGGTTTAAGTTATCTAAGTTCTTGACACTACTATTTATAACATTATCCTTATTCTTAAAAAATTCACTGTGATATACTCAGCACTAAAAAACTATAATATAAGTAAACAACTCTCAATTCAATAAAAGTATTTTTAATATGTGCCGTTTATATATGCATATACACAAACACAGGAATGTATATGCAATATATATTTTATATGCATATATATAATACATGCATATATATAATGCCTTTATCATACAATAATTTTGTACAACACTTGATAATGTGTGTGTATTTACACACACAAAGAAAAATAATAAATAAGGCTAACATTTACAAAAGCTAAATATAAAGAAAATATGTGTGATTTTGCACTCTTCTTGCAATGTTTCTATATATTAAAATTTTCCAAATGAAACTTTAAAAAACTGTATTGAGTAATATTAATTTTCTCATTTTGATGACTGAACTATGCTTAAATAAAATATTGACACCAAGAGTAACTGAGTAAGAGTCATTTGAAAATTTCTGTACTTATTCTGTAACGCTTCTTTAAATCTAGAGTTAGTTCAAAATAAAATGTTGAAAATAGTCAATTATTTCTCCACTGCAAAATAAGAAAATAAAAAAATTATATTCTAAGCATCAATAGAAATTCATGTATTAAAGTGCTTTTTTTCAAAATACATACCTAGCTATATTTCTATAACTCTGTCCTTAGAAATATCCCAGAAGCAATGTCAGGCCACATAATATATTCTAGCACCTGAATTCTGATTACTATCTTACCACTAAAAAGAAGCATGGTAAGCTTATAAACGATAGGATTTCATTTCTCACAATTCTGGAGGCAGGGGAATCCAAGAACAACGTGCTAGCAGATTTGGTGTATAGTTAGGGCCATTTCCTTTACAGATGGATGTCTTCTCACTATAACGTCACTAAACTCCCTTGGGACTATTTCTTAAGGGTATTCTTCCCCTTCATGAAGGGGGTATCTCATGACCTAATCACATCCCAGAGGGTTCCACCTCCTAATACCATCACCTTGGGGCTGGAAACTACAACATATACATTTGGGGAGGTATAAATATTCAGCCCATTGCAAGAGCAAAATGTGTATGTGACACTGATAGTCAGCATCCACGATGATGCCTGATGGTCTTTCTGATGTTCGTGCCCAGGCTGATCGACATGACCAATGGAATATAGCAGAAGTGACACAATGTGACAACAAAGGCTAAGTCATTAAAAACAATTGCTTCCGTATTATGTTATTTTGAAACACTGTATGTACAGTCAGCTGGCATGCTGTGGGGCCCCTCAGCAGTCCTGTGAAAAGCCTACATGGAGAGAACCACCAGCAAGCATGAACTTCTACCATATCACCATGAAAGCAGCTGCAGTCAAGCCTTTCAACCTCTGTCACTTCAGATGACACCTTGATTGCGACTTCACAACAGAAATCCCCAGTGAAGCCTTTCCCAAATTCTTCCCCCACATAAACCATGATAGCTTTTGCTTTTAAGCCATTAAGTTTTGGCATTATTCAACATGCAGCAACAGATAACTAAAGCAGTTATATAGGGCCAATTATATCGCCGGGTGTACTCACAAGACTCTACAGAAAATACAAAAGTAATTCAATAACAAAGGCAAAGAATTTCGTACAGCAGGAAGAAAAATACTGATAGTCATCAGAGTGGACTGAAACTTTCTGGTGCTGCACGGTACCTAGAGTCTTTTCTCAGTTCCATAGCACATGCTCTGTCTTCAAATTACAAACCACTTCAGACCAACTAAATGAAAACATTGGAAGCTCAGTAATTTATGATCCATCAACTTGCTGTGATTCTGATGTGTGCAAAAGTTTAAGAATTGTTGCTTTCTGTGATCATCTCCCTCTTGGAGGTATGGAATTACTGATGTAATAACCATAAACAAGGTTCAATGTATTCCATCAGGGTCACAACAGCAATCTAGAAGCCACAGGTCTAAGTCTCATGAGGAGGAACAAGAATCTGCAAGTGGCTTGAGATCCTTTCTGTTGTCATGATGTTCACATAGGCTACATTTCAAGTGACTGTGGGGCTCAGACCATACAAATTGTTACAAGGCCCATGAAAGGGCAACGCTTGGAGGATGTTTCTGTAGTTGTTGTCAATAACTCACCTCTTTCCTGATTTCCTTTTCTGCAGAAGTGTGAATTGCTAGGCCATCATGATGCTTTATATCAGTAGAACAATTCCAGGTGAAGGCTGTGTTTAAATAAAAGAAATTTGACGACAGGAATCCATGTAGATTATGCCTTGTAAAATTACTTTAGACACCTGCCAGAGATGGTGAATTCCCCTTCAAAGGGTTTAATAGTGTAATGTCCTTAGTTTGGAGGCCCCACCTCCTTGTACTTTCTTGTTTTTAGCCTGCAAGGAAGTACACTTGCAGGAAGCAGCACTCCTGCTCTTGTTGTGCCCTTACTTGCCCAGACATGTCCTGACATGCCTTGTGCTGTAGCAGAAGAACCACTCCTACCCCCTTCCTCCCTACTTGGAAAAGTTTAAGTCTTAGCCAACTGGGATCAGCTTCTATTGTGCAGTCCAACCCCAGCTAATAGGGGAAGGACACAGGGATAGGGACTGCATTAGGGATAAAATGCCCTTCCCACCTTTGTTTGGTGTGCTCTTGTGATCATGGCTGACACACACAGCACCCTTCTGCAGAAGTAAATTGCCTTGCTGAGAAAACTTTTTGCCTGAATGCTGGTTTTCACTTTGTGGCACCAAGCACTTTTTTCTAACACACCCTCACAGATACACACAACTCAAAGCAAGGTGAGCATGCACTACAAATCAGAGATCCAAAGACATAAATTATAACCACATCAAAACTGCCACCAAAACAAAGTGGGCCTGACTCTTCTGGAAATTGTATATGTCAGTAAAAGCCATGGAAGTCTCAAGTGGAATCACTAAGTTTTTACTGAGTCATGGTAATATTAGTCTGAAAGATAAAATGCCATAAAGATGAAGGAAAAGTTAACTCTAGCCTCCCAGGATGAACTAGAAAACCACTCGATATCAAGGGACTATAGAATTTGTATGTGTTTATGTTGTTTACAGATGTATCTGCTGCTTTCTCTCAGGAAAGCTTTTCTTTCCTAGCATCTCATCATACCTATTTCTTTGAAGCATCTCTCACAGTGATGGTGAATATTTATAATCTGTAAAAAGATTATATACTCCTAAAGAAAATAGACTTATTAATGTACAGATCTTTCTATAAACAGAAAAGATAATCATAAGTGAAATCAGCCTGCTCAATAATCAGTAAAAGTCTATCATACATATTCAGACAATTTGAATACCACCAACAAATCACCATGTTTACCAACTCTGCTTGCTTTTACAGCATATTTAAATCCCTTTACAAATACATATTTGATCTTTTTTTTTTTTTTTTTTTGAGACAGAGTCTCACTCTATTGCCCAGGCTGGAGTGCACTGGCGAGATCTCAGCTCACTGCAACCTCCATCCACCTCCAGGGTTTAATCCATTCTCCCACCTCAGCCTCCTAAGTAGCTGGGATTACAGGCATGCACCACCATGCCTAAGTAATTTTTTATTTTTAGTAGAGAAAGTATTTCACCATGTTGGCCAGGCTGGTCTTGAACTCCTGACCTCAAGTGATCTGCCAACCTCAGCCTCCCAAAGTGCTAGGATTACAGGTGTGAGCCACCATGCCTGGCCTGATCTAGTTTTTTAATTAACTTCTGTGTTTTCAAATTTAAATCATTTTTCAACTTTTATTTATAGCAAGTCTTGAAGTTTGTGAATAAAAGGGTTTCTCTTCTCTGAAAAGGTGGTTGGTGGGGAAATCTTTTATTACATTTGAGTACAAAGAAGAATCATTGAACTATTGTGTTAGTAACTGGAGTGAGTTTAACTGGTTTTTGTCTCCAGAATCCCTTTCTTAGTTTTTTCCTCCACGGAGATTTTTTATTAAATGATGAAAATGATATTAACAACTCAAAAGCAGAAGGATCTTATTTGCACTATGTAAAAAGTAATATGTCTATGACAGTTGTCTTGTTTTGTAAGGTTAGATGCCTTCCTTTGCTAGTAATTTATTAGAAACTCCATGTTTGCAATCCATCCATCCACTTATCCATCCATCCATCATCCATCCATCCATCCATCTATCCATCCATCCATCCATCCATCCATCCATCCATCCATCCATCCATCCACTTATCCATCCATCCATTCATCCATCCATGCATCCATCCATCCATCCATTTCTCCATCTCATCCATTTACTCACTCATACATGAATTTAAATTCATACATTGAGTATTGGTATATATTTGCTGTAATAGGAAGCCATTAATTATTTTAAACACTGACAATTCTCTTGAAGTTTAGACCATTAGAACATATTGATATCTCTTCATGTAAAGACCTAATTTCTAAGCATGCAGTAAGGATTCATTGTAAAGCTAATTTTGAAAATAATAATTAACCTAACTTCTAAGAGGACTTAATTGGACTATTAATATTCTGCTTTTAAATCTTATTTTGAATTTTGTTTTAGGTTTTCTATGTCATGTTACATTTTGATAATACCTTAGTATTTATAAAAAAGTCAAAATTTTATAAATTTGATTTCATTCAAAAAATCGTTAAGTTTTTTTTTAAGAGTAAAGCAGAGAACATCTTAAGACTATTTTTAGCTTTTTTATTTGACTTAATGTTATTCTATTATTCAATACTTTTTACAAGGCAAAACCATTTTCATGTATGTATTTGTCTCAATTGTGGTAACTTCTGATTTTCATATACCTACTTAATTTACTGTTAGTATATGTGTGTTACATTGACCTGGACCTGTTTAGTATTATCACTCCTCATCACTATCTTATGTATATCCTTATTTTTCCTATTGGAAACATTAGTCATTATTTAAAAGAATTACATATATTTGCTTTATATGACTAGAATATTGTTTCCTAAGAAAAGAGAATGATACACCTTGTTTACTTCTAATGTGATCAATGTCTAGTCTTGTCTTGGCATATTTTAGATATTCAAGATGCATATATTTGCAAGACTCCATCTAAAAACAAGATGCATGTATTTAATAAAGCATTGAATATTTCCTAGCTGCATTTCTGATAGTTTTCTATTCCCTAACTTAGCCTAAGTGAGCATCTCATTTAGTTATTTTTCTGCCAACTAAAACATTTTTCATTGTCTTAAGGATTCCAGTAATCAATAATTATATACATGTATATTAATACAGCCTCATGTTAAAAGCATTAATTCTGTAAAGGATATATTAGGATGGAACACTTTCCTAGCAGTTCATATCCAATGTATTAAATAGATGTTGCAGGTGCTTTCAAACAGAACCAATTTGAAATACACACTGACCTTGCATGTATTTAACAACTAGTTAATGCAATCATCATTATTAAAGTGTCCATTGATGCTGGGCATGTTTTTAATCAGTCTCTGAGGTGAAGCTCATTTCATGTCTTAATACTTTGAAGCAAAATAGATCTGTAACAACTGTGAATATCTAGGATGTTTTAAATAAAAACATTTAGATCACGTGGCCACCATATGACCTATTATAGCCTTTCAATAAATAGCCTATTATAGAAATATCAATTATCACCCTTACACAGCACTAAATACATACGTTTTCCCAAAATTCATATTCTGTTAGATGGGCATGATGGTACATGCCTGCAGACCCAGCTACTTGGGAGGCTGAAGTGGAAGAATCCCTTGAGCCCAGGAGTTTGAGGTTGCAGTGAGCTGTGACCACAGCACTGCAGTCCAGCCTGAGTGAGAGAGGAAGATCCTGCCTCAAACATAAATAAATAAAGAAAAAGACAAACAAAGGAAAAAGAAACAAAAATTATATTTTGAAATCCTAATCCCCAAGATGATGGTTTTAGGAGCTGGGCTTTTGGGAGGAGATTCAATCAAGGGGTTGGAGCCTTCGTAACTGGCATTTAGTGCCCTTATAAAAGAGAGACCAGTGAGCTAGCTGGCCCCCCACACAATGTGAGGTCATGGTGGGAATGCACCTTCTATGAACCAGAACTTGGGCCCTCCCTGAACCATGAATCTGCTGCCACCTTAATCTTTGATTTTTCAGCCTCAAAGAACTGTGAGACATAAATGTCTATTGTTTATAAGCTACACAGTTTCTGATATTTTGTTATAGCAGCCTGAACAAATTAAGACTACCAGATAATTTTTTTTTTTTTACTTTTATTTTAGGTTCAGGGGTACATGTGCAGTTTTGTTACAGAGGTAAATTATCTGTGATGGGGGTTCGTTGTACAGATCATTTACTCACCCAGGGAAGAAGTATAGTACCTGATAGGTAGTTTTTTGATCCTCTTCCTCCTCCCAACCTCCTTCCTCAAGTAAGTCCCAGTGTCTGTCGTTTCTTTCTTTGTATTCCTAGTTTTCAATGTTTAGCTGCCACTTACAAGCAAGAACATGCAGAACTGGGTTTTCTGTTCCTCTGATAGTTTGCTTAGGATAATGGCCTCCAGCTCCATTCATGTTGCTGCAAAGGATAGGATTTCATTCTTTTACACTGGCTGCATAGTATTCCATGATGTATATGTACTATGTTTTCCACTGTTTTCTTTATCCAGTCTACTATTGACAGAGATTTAGGTTGATTCCATGTCTTTGCTATTGTGAATAGTGCCACAATGAACATCCACATGTATGTGTGTTTATGGTAGAATGACTTATATTTGTTTATAGACCAAGTAATGGGAGTGCTGGGTCAAATAATAATTCTGTTTCAAGTTCTCTGAGAAATTGCCACTCTGCTTTCCAAAATGGCTGAACTAATTCACATTCCCACCAGCATTGTATAAGTGTTTCCTTTTCTCTGTAACCTCTCCAGCATCTTTTATGTTTTCACCATTTAATAGCCATTCTGACTTGTGTTAGATGGTATCTCGTTATTTCAATTTGCATTTTTCTAATGATTTGTGCTTTTGAATATTTTTTCATATTCTTTTTGGTTGTTTGTATGTCTTCTTAAGGAAAGTGTCTTTGCGTGATCTTTGACCACTTTTTAATGAGGTTTTTTCTTTTTTAATTTGTTTAAGTTCCTTATAGATTTTGGATATTAGATATTTGTCAGATGCATAGCTGCAAATATTTTCTCCCATTCGGTAGCTTGTCTATTTACTGTGTTGATAGTTTGATTTTTGTATATGGTGTAACAAAGGGATCCATTTTCAATCTTCTGCAAATGATGAGCCAGTTATCTCAGCAAGATTTATTGAATAAACATTTTTCCATTTGTTTGCATCATCTCTTATTTTTTGAGTAATGCTCTGTCATTCTCACTGTAGAGCTCTTTCGCCTCCCTGGTCAGTTGTATTCCTAGATACTTAGCCCTTTTGGTGGCTATTGTGGATGGGATTGCATTCCTTTTCATATTTATTTATTTATTTATTTATTTATTTATTTATTTATTTATTTATTTTGAGATGGAGTCTCGCTCTACGCCCATGTTGGAGTGCATTGGCGCGATCTTGGCTCACTGCAACCTCTGCCTCACAGGTTCAACTGATTCTCCTGCTTCAGCCTCCCAAGTAGCTGGGACTACAGGCATGCACCACTACGCCCAGATAATTTTTGTATTTTTAGTACAGGTGGTGTTTCACCATGTTGGCCAGGATTGTCTTGATCTTGACCTTGTGATCCTCCCACCTCGGTCTCCCAAAGGGATTGCATTCTTGATTTGGCTCTCAGCTTGGACATTATTGATTTCTAAAAATGCTACTGATTTTTGTACATTGATTTTGTATCCTGAAACTTTGCTGATGTTGTTTATCAGCTGAAGGGGCTTTTGTCCAGAGACTACGTGGTGCTCTAGTAGAGAATTATATCTGCAAACAAAGATAGTTTGACTTCCTCTCTTTCTATTTGGGTGCCTTTTATTTCTTTCTATTGATTGATTGCTTGGCTAGGACTTCCAGTACTATGTTGAGGAAGAGTGGTGGGAGTGAGCATCCTTGTCTTGTTCTGGTTCTCACGGGAATACTTCTAGCTTTTGCCCATTCAGTATGACATTGGCTGTGGGTTTGTCATAGATGGCCCTTATCATATTAAGGAATGTTCCTTCAATGCCTAGTTTGTCCAGGAGATGAAAGCATGTTGAATTTTATCAAAAGCCTTTTTGCATCTATCGAGATGACTATGTGATTTTTGTTTTTAGTTCTGTTTATGGGATGAATCACCTCTTGATTTCCAAATCATATGTTCTTTGTTACCCGCTATGATATATTGTAGATAAAATGGCCATAATTTTTCTCCTCCCTGGTTCTATCCCCCTTTATGCCACGGTTTTAGTCTTGTCTTCTCAAGGAGTGGTGTCTATTTCAGCAACCCTAAATTCTGTGACTTTCTCTGATCAACTGGATGTGGTACCATCACCAAGCAGATTTATGCTTGGCTTCTTGGATCCCTGTGATCAGGCTAGTTGGCTGATAGATGAGACAACAGGTGGGCCATAGGTTAGTCTTCCCAGTTATTCCAACCATGCCATATTGCTTTGTTTTCTATTCATTAGTCATAAAGTAGTTACGGTTTAAGTACATTTCATATAAATTATGTTATCTATTGGAAAACCAGCACTTAGCTATAGTCAAGCAGACATAAGTATCATAAAATATTTGTAATAAAAACATATATAATGCAAAAAATGCAAGGTTTGTTTAAATGCTGTCAATGATCCAGTGAGAGATATGGAACAGGAATTATTAATCTCATTTTATGCTGAAGACAGAAGAATCATAAATAATTAACTTATTAAACTTCTTAGGAGGCTGTGTCAGAAATTTGAACCTATTTTTATTTCAGAATCAATGCCTTTTTTATTATAGTAGAAAACACGTTTTAGAAGAAATACATTTGCTTTCTCTTTGTTTTAATGAAAATGTGTGTTTTCTTTTCTTTTATAGTTTTATATTTTGTTTCCTTCCAGTATTTAACATCTCATGACTATAAATGATAGTCAGGTAAGACTCATGAATAACCTATACTTTCAGATTTCTCAGGAAGATGAAACAAAGGAGTTTGAGATATGAGATGACTAAAGACTTCTTGATACATATTTATTTTACTCACCTACTGTTACCTATGAGTATTATTATGTTATCTATAACAAAATTCTATCATCCATTTATTTAATTGATAATTCCTGAGTTCCTGCTATTTGCCCTGCACTGTGCCACTACTGTCTATAGTGGTAAACAAAACAGAATCTCTCAGTTCCTGGCCTCATGGAGGTTATAGTCCAGTGTGAGAGACAGATGACTAATAAGTAAACACACATACACATACATTACACATACATACACACATACACATACACATACAAACACACATACATTAATTTGGAAATGATAAATGCTGGAAAAGAATCAGAAGCCAGAGAAAAAACAAAGGGCTAGGGACTGGTGATTTAGTGGTGAAGTATGAGTTCTGCTCTGGTTGACAAGATGTGGAATCAAAACCTGGAAGCAAAGGCATGCACAGTGGCTCACGCCTGTAATCCCAGCATTTTGGGAGGTCAATGTAGGGGGATCACTTGATCCTAGGAGTTCGAGACCAGCACATAGGGAAATCCCATCTCTACAAAAAATTGAAAAGTTAGCCAAGTGTGGTGATGCATGCCTGTACTCTCAGTTACTTGTGAGTCTGAGGTGGGAGGATCGCTTGAGCCCAGCAGATCAAGGCTGCAGTGGACCATGATCGTGCCACTGTACTCCAGCCTGGGTGACAGAGTGAGATTCTGTCAAAAATCCCCCAAATACAAAAAAACAAAAAACGTGGAAACAGAAATGGGGTGGAGAAGCAAGCCCCAAAATCTACTTTGTGGGCAAAGGCTGTAAGGTGAGCAAGAGTTTCAGATACCTGAGAAATTGAATAAGACTCATTAAGGCTGAGGGAGAGAGAATGAAGCAGAATGTGCCAAAAAATAAAGGTGGGAAAATAGGAGCCTTATAGGCCAAGGCATCGCATTCAACTACATCTCACTGAGGCATGCAGAAAAATAGAAGCAGAAGAATTACATAAACTTGTGATGTACCAGCGAAGACCAAATTTGGGATCATGAAAATGGGAAAAAGCACATTGTTTTAATAGAATGACTTTTCCAGTGAAGATGAGTAGAAATAAAACATTAAAAATATTTTACAGGTAAAATGAATAGGTGATAAATTAATGTGGGATTTTTGAAATAAGTTGATATAAAGCATGAGTCCCAGATACCTGTCTTGATAATAAAAGCAAAACCTCTCTTACAGACCATTTTTTTCATAACTTGGAAAAGGTGAGCAGAAATCATGTGAAATATATTTAACTCATCAGTATCCTATGAAGTTTTTAACTAAGTGAATCCATAAAAACTGCCATGGATACTCAAGAACATAGTTTATATAAATGCATGTGTAATGTATTCATATATATATAAACTGAAAATAGTTTGTTGTAGTTGTATTTTGAGTTATATTCAGAAATGCACTGTGAATATTTTGAATGCCCTGTTTATTGAATTTCTAGTCATTTTATGTCCTTATTAAGGTCTATAATTGTATTTGAACTCATTTAAATAACTTTCATCTGACTTGCTTTTGTGCTAATAACTTCAATTCTAGTCATAAATTTTTATTTTCAATCATTCCCAGTTTTATTTTCACCTTTTTTTTTTTTTTTTTGAGATGGAGTTCACTTTTGTTGCCCAGGCTGGAGTTCAATGGCACAATCTCGGGTTATCATAACCTCCACCTCCCAGGTTCAAGTGATTCTCCTGCCTCAGCTTCCCGAGTAGCCAGGATTACAGACATGCACCACCATGCCTGGCTAATTTTGTATTTTTAATAGAGATGTGGTTTCTCCATGTTGGTCAGGCTGGTCTCAAATTCCCAATCTCACGTGATCTACCCACCTCGGTCTCCACAAGTGTTGGGATTACAAGAGTGAGCCACTGTGCCCGGCCTTATATTTGCTTTTTAAAAATGTTATTATTAGACAAGAAAGAGCCTTATCTTTATATGCCAGTGTGTTCCTTAAATCTATTTTCTAAAGTGAATCAAAATTTTGGAGAATTTACTTTCCTTGTAATTATCTGAATGTGCCAATTCCATATCAAGTAGGTATTCAAAAACTTCAGCAGCCTGTAGCATTACTATTATAATTGATAAACCAAATGGAACCTGAACTCTTTGAGTGTGGAGAACATCTCCATCTCCAGAGCCTGGAGCAATGTCTTACATATAATAGGTTTACATATAATAGTTTACACACAGTAGTTTTAGAAAACTGTTTACCTGATATAGTAGGCATGACTTGTCCTGCCCTTAAACTAGAAGAAAGAACTCAAATTTCCAGGCTTAGTTACACATAATAATAGCTACACATAACAGTTTTAGAAAACTGTTTACCTGATATAGTGGGCATGACTTGTCCTGCCCTTAAACTAGAAGATAAAACTCAAATTTCCAAGCTTCCTTGCAACTAACATTCAGGCATGTGGCCTAAGTTCTAAATGAAACTTTTATTTGAAAGTTGGTAACATGAGGGAACAAGCTCTGCAAATGATAGCTTTTACTAGAAGAGATAATGGCAAAGGTATCTGGAGGTTGTTATGAGGCTAACATAGAAGAGGGAATGGTAGTTGTTACAAGGCTGAGTGTTAGTGTTCATGGTGAACTTGGGTTCAGGGCACGAAGTTCATCCCATAACTGTTACACAGGAGAAGTGGCATCTTCTCATGAGGCCATTTGTTTTTTTAATTTCTTTCCCCTTTTTTTTTTTTTGCAAACTTTTCTGCAATTTGAACTTCAAGACTGTATCTCTGGATTTTCCAGTGATTGTGGATGCTATCAACCATTCCATTATTTTAATCATCAAATATTTTCTGAGCATCTACCATGAGCCAAGTTAATTGGCAACAGGATAAGCAAAGACTAGAAGTATGCAGTCTTTGTATTTACAGATTCTAATCATGAATACACATGACCAATAACAAGCAAAACATTATAGTTTTCATGTGATAAGTGCTCCGAATACGTCCCCATACATGTCTATAGAAACATGCAAAAAGACACCTAATCTAGGCTTACGGGATCAAAGTAGACTTCCTCAGAAAGGCAAATCTGAACTAATCTCAAAGCAGGGATTGCCAAGCTGTGGTTCACAGACCATCTGCATCAGAAACACCTGGGATATTTACAGTGCAAAATTCTTGACCACCCTCTAGACTTACTGATTCAAAATTTATAAGATTTTACACAAGAATCTGCAACCGTATTAACATCACACATGCACAAAAATAAAAATCTAACATAACAAATGAAAATGAGTTGACTGAGAGAAGAGAATGGCTCTAGAATTTAAGTATCAGGTAAAAAAAGAGTGAGAGTGTTTGAATGATTACTGTCCAATGATCAAAGCGCTTGCAGGGATAGATATTATCAAGTGCCTGTATATTAACATGTTTTTATACCAAGAAAAAATTCTACAGTTTGGGATCAAAGAGGTATTGATTGAATCCTACGTTCCCCACTTAACCCATTGGCTAATTTGTGAAGCTTTCAATCTCAATATCTTCATTCAAACATAAAGGAGTAATTATAATCTCATGGGAAGAGAACTAAGACTAAGTAAAACAAGGTTGTATAAAGGCAATAACCAGCAATAAATGTTAGTTTCCGTTCCTTTGTGCACACATTTTTTTTAATCTAGAAAAGTTGCTTATGGATGGCATATGTTTAGTAGTTATGAGTGCTGATATTAACAACACACAAAGGAATATCAAGAAAATCAGCTGTTAAGTAGAAGTTTACCAATGCCTCTTACTAATGGTCTTAATATAAGCTCAATGCCATGTTTATAGTGCACATTTCAGTTCACTTAGGAACACATGATTTGTAGTTGAAATATATTATATTTTATGAATAGACATATGGGTATGTATTCCCTTACTGTGAGAATGTTGTCTCTGATCAAGCTTGCCAAAAATACGAATAGCAAAAGAAAATAAAAGGTCACATTTGGTCAAAACTCAAAGAAAGGTATTTTAGATTTATTAAGAGTATCATGAATTTTCTAATATTAAGCATTATTTACAGTGAAATGTAATGTTGGCACAGTACTATCATTCAGATCTAAAGTCCTTTCTTCTAAGAGTCTAAAACAATATTTTCTCCTTTCATTATTAGCATTTGTTCTCAATTTAAAATAGAGAGTATGGACCAAAAAATTATCCTGGAAATTACTTCTTTTTGTGCTTTTTTAATTTCATGATACTCTTGATACGTTTTTGTTGTTTTGCTTTTCAATGCAATCAAATATTATTTTCTGATTATAGCAACTCAGTAACAGTTGAGCTGTACTTCCATGGTACTAAGGTTAGTAAACAAGGTATTCTTGATTCTAGCAGATGTCTCTGATTTGAAACCTCTGTTTTTAAGGTGGGGATGCTCAAGCCAGATACATGACAACAAACCCAGAAACTATATGTTAAGAACTTAGTAGCCTCAGGATAGAAGCATCATTTGTCATCAACCATGCTGATTATATGGTCATTTATACTGAAATAGTTTTCCCTTTCTTCCCTCTTATGCATTACTGCATAATTCTTGATACGCAATACCGTTGCATTGTAATACATATATCTTTACATGAGAGGACTGTAATATTTTCAATGTAGTTCAAAATCACAAAGTTTACCAATCTGTACTTCCTTACATATTTACAATAGTTCCCATGGTTCGACATCCAAAACAAAAACCTACATGTTCTCACCAGTATGTGTTAGAATCTGTATTTAAAGATAGATAGATAGATAGATAGATAGATAGATAGATAGATAGATAGATAGATAATAGATATAGATAGATGACAGATGTAGATTTTAGAAAAATGGTAGACGTATGTAGACTTTAGGAAGCTGATAGATGGATAGAGAAATATTTTATATGATAGCCAGATAGATGGATAGATAGATACATAGATGATGTAGATTTTTCTCTTCTCTGAGATTTTGGGGTTATGTTTTGATTTTTTTAGTTTTTTTTTTTTTAACTCATGCTTCCCAGAATAAAGTAATAATTTCCATGCTAAGCAAAGTGCTCCATATTTGGTTTCTTCTAATATTTTAAATTTATCTTATATTACACTCTTTTAATACACTATACTCCAACTTAAGTTGTAAATCTAAAACTGAAATGTTTCCTAGGACAAGACTTTACTTTCTTATGTTTTTAATTACTTTTATTTTTTCCTGTCATATCCTGCTTTCATATCTCTAAAAGCCTAGACTTAAATAACATTTTAAATGTTTTCCCTTTTTGATTAATAGGGAGGCAAATATTGCTTTGTTTTAGCTTCTACAGAGATGTTCCCTTGGATATTTGTTATTGTTTCCCATTGCTGCTGTAACAATTTATCAGGAGGCTTAAGCAATCCAAATTTATTATTTTAGAGTTCTGCAGGTGAGAAATCCAACAGAGGTCTTACTGGACTAACATGAAGATGTTGGCAATGCTGTATTCCTTTCTACTCTAGGGAAAAATTGCCTCCTTACTGTTTTCAGGTTCTAGAGGCTTCCTTGGCTCCTGGGCCTATTCTCCCACTTCAAAGCTAGAAAAGGTGAGTTGAGTTTTTCTCATATTGCATCCCTGAGACCTTGCAGACATCATTATATCTTTCTCTGACTCTCACCTAAATCTCTCTTCTACTCTCTCTTCCCTGTGATTACATGAGGGCTTACTGGATAATCAGGACTCCCTCTCCTTCAATAGTTTATTTTGAGCTAAGTGGTAAGTTTAAATATATACTATTCTTTGTTATAGGTTTAGCTAAAATTAAAAGAAGGTTTTAATTTTAAGCTTTCAACATTTTAAAATTACTATGATTATTTTTATTTGTGATTCCTCTGTTACAGAAACACACACATATAAACACACCCACAAGAAAATGCTTTCTTCCTGAGGTAGTTAATCTAACCCCACTAATCAGAAGAAAAATCACATTACCTTAATAAATTATTTCTATAATTCTTATTAATTATTTAGTAATTTTTGTAGATGTTTTTACATCCTCATAAAGTTCTTTAGAGGAGGACATGTGTTTTAATCTTCTTTCTTTGCATTATAATTTTGAAATAATAATTTGATGAGTGAATATATAAAATAACATTTGAAACTCTTACCAATCTAGTCAAGGGAAAATATATCAACTGGAATTACAAAGCACTGTTTATTCTTTGAATCGTGCATGCCTGTAAGATTCTAAAATCAATGTTGGATAAAAATTTCCTATTGTAAAACTACCGTTGAAAGACATCCAGTCTCCTGGAAAATGCAACACATTTGATCTCTCAGTAAATCTAGCATTTCTTTTGAAAGCTGAAGTATTGGACCAGATCAGTGTTCCATCTGCTGAGTGTCAGTGAAGTAACTGGCTTGGATTTTGATGTCAGTGGCACAAACATAATGCAAGTTTTAACATCACACTGAACCCGATGAGATGCTCACATGAGTGGATGCCTGAGGGCCTAAAAATAGCTTTTTAGACCGCCTCCCACCACCCACCAAAATAAAATATATCATCCTCAAGTCCATTACTTTTTCTTCACTCCACATACTCTTCATCAGGAAAGCCAGTTAGATCTTTTAAAATACCGAATAGCCACAATCAAACCACGTCTTCTGCTCATTGCCTCTATCCTGGCCTAAGTCATCATTATCATCTATTGTCTTAGCCGCAGTAGTCTTCTAACCGTTCTTTCTGTCCCTTTACTTACACAGTCTGTTTTCAATCTGTTCTTTTAAAACTCCAATCAGATGATGTAACTTTCTTTGCAGAATTTTTTCTTTTTTATGTGACTGTATTAGTCTGTTTTCACAATGCTATAATGACAGACTGGGTAATTTATAAAGAAAAGAAGTGGCGGGCACGGTGGCTCAGGCCTGTAATCCCAGCACTTTGGGAGGCCGAGGCGGGTGGATCACGAAGTCAGGAGATCGAGACCATCCTGGCTAACACGGTGAAACCCCGTCTCTACTAAAGATACAAAAAATTAGCGGGGGTGGTGGCGGCGCCTGTAGTCCCAGATACTCAGGAGGCTGAGGCAGAAGAATGGCGGGAACCTGGGAGGCGGAGCTTGCAGTGAGCCCAGATGGCGCCACCGCACTCCAGCCTCGGCGACAGAGGCGAGACTCTGTCTCAAAAAATAATAATAATAAATAAACAAATAAATATAAAGAAAAGAGGTTTAATTGACTGATATGACTGGGGAGGCCTCAGTAAACTTATAATCCTGGTGGAAGGGGAAGAAGGCACATCATATGGCGGCAGGAGAGAGGGACAGCAAGAGCAGGAAAAACTGCCTCATGAAACCATCAGATCTTGTGAGAACTCACTCACTATCGTGAGGACAGCAGGTGTGAAACTACCCACGTGATCCAATCACCTCCTTCCACTGACAGTGGGGATTACAGGTCCCTCCCTCCTCAACATGTGGGGGGATTTGGAGATGAGATTTGGGGGTGGGCACAGAGCCAAACCATATCAGTGACCCTGTGTTTACCCAGAGTAAAAAACAACATTCGTTTGACCAATGATGCTGTTCATCTTGAAAATATAGGTGGTGTCTTTGTTACTATTTATATTTGAAATTTGATATATGCATATTTCTATATTCTTAGATTTGAGTGGAAAATGTTTGCTTTTAGGTTTTCTGGATTTCAGAATTGTAGGTAAGAATCAGAAGGTCTACCTTTTTGAATATGGCAAAATGCTAGCCTACGGTTCCCTTTTTATGACCATTTCAGCAACCCTGTAGAATTAACTATGAGGAAAGAAAAAGAATCTCAGTAGCTGTAATCTTTAATAAAACTTCTGTGCTACATAAAATGTAGTAAAGAAGAGATGTCCTTCCCTGAGAATAGCACCTGTTCCATAGGCAATTGGATTTGGTCCTGTCCCAGAAATTTACCCCCTGGCTTAGAAAAAAATGGCTGGAAAAGAGAATTTATATCATTGACTAGGCACACAATAGAATAGGTTTGCTGAGCTAAAGCACAGTATATCTGAGCAGGAAAAGTAGTGTGAAGGGCCAACCTGTGTAATTTTACTCAAAACTCTACTTTGTAGCTGGGTTTCTTAAGTGGTTTTCAGCATGTGTGTTAAAGTAGTCTCCAGTTTAGGAGGGTCACAAAAATGTCACTATATTCAGAGTCACTAGAACCAGCAGTAAAACTGAACTATGTAGAGACTGCAGACTTAAAATGAAAACTTTTTCCCCCCAGTCCCATTTATACTACTGATAATTTAACTGCATGACATGTGCTTAGTTCCAATCTTCAGTGGTGATTGCATGCCAGTGCTACAGACAAGTTATGGGCCTTAGTTCCAAAACCTTTAAAATCATATTTTGTGATTTCTACATTCTTCTAATCATTTTCTCATTTAAAATATGAATAGAAGATATATAAATAGATAGAAACATATAATTTAATTTTTTGACATCTGAGTGAAAGTAAAAACTTCCTTTATGTGCTATTTTGGAATGATCTTCTTCTTATTGCCCACACTGGAGTACAATGGCACAATCTTGGCTCACTGCAACCTCTGCTTTCCAGGTTCAAACAATTCTCCTGCCTCAGTCACATGAGTAGTTGAGATTATAGGCACTCGCCACCACACCCGGCTAATTTTTGTGTTTTTAGTAGAGACAGGGGTTTCGCTGTGTTGGCCAGGCTGGTGTCAAACTCCTGACCTCAGGTGATCCGCCTGCCTCGGCCCCCCAAAGTGCTAGAACTACAGCTGTCAGCCACTGCACCTGGCCTGACTTTGAATTTGATAACATGTCTTATGCTTGTGGTTTAGGTTTCCTTTATTAATATTTATATTTGAAATTTAATATACACATACTTATTTGCTCATAGGTTTGAGTTTGGTACTGAATGTAAGCTATGAAAAAAGCCAAAATCTAACAGAAATTTAGTAAAATTTCCAGATAATTATTTTTGTTCCATACACTTTGTTTGGTCAAGGAGTTTTATGGAAACTTAAAATTAAGATCTTGGCCGGGCACGGAGGCTCACGCCTGTAATCCCAACACTTTGGGAGGCCAAGGTGGGTGGATTATGAGAGGTCAGGAGATCGAGACCATCCTGGCTAACATGGTGAAACCTCGTCTCTACAAAAACTACAAAAAAAATTAGCCGGGTGTGGTGGTGGGAGCCTGTAGTCCCAGCTACTCGGGAGGCTGAGTCAGAGAATGGCATGAACTCGGGAGGCGGAGCTTGCGGTGAGCCGAGATCACGCCACTGCACTCCATCCAGGGAACAGAGCAAGACTCCGTCAAAAAAAAAAAAAAGAAAAAGAAAAGAAAAAAAAATTACCATCTTATTTCTATCTTTTTTGCTTTCTTTCTGTTTTATATAATTTATTGATTAATTGCTTTGAAAACCCAATGTAGTGAAAACATTGTTATCCAGGTTTGCCTGTATTCAATTTTAAATTGAAAACATGAAAGATTAATTGAATTTGGGTTTAAAAAATAAAGTTAATTAAAATATTCATTTGTGTCAAAATTATATAAAACAAATTTTTTTTTCTTGTAAAATTATGAACTATCTGTAATATTTACTTGTTATGTTAAGATGTTGTTTATGTGATTCTTGTTGTCCGATCATTTGATCCAAAGATATTTCCATAAATTATAAAGTTGCATTTCTACCAAGGAGCCGGTACAAGAATTGAGTTTGTGGCTTATTTCCCAAAGGAAAATATTCTGATGAAACCCGGTTCCACCCACAAAAAAAAATGGCTTTTTTACAATGGGTCTTTCTTTGTTCACCCACATATTAAAAACACACATTTTTATTAAGGGAATATTGATGAATTTGAAATATTTATTTTTTTTGTATCTCTACACTTAAAAATTTAACAAACTTTTAATTGATATTAGCGCATGTGCTGATAAGATTAGACTTTAATCGGAATTTATAGTTTGATTAGCCATGCTGATATTGCTTTATGAATTTAATTAATTTGTAAAGAAAATATTTTCTAGAAGCTCTTCAAATGGATCTACTATTGAAAAACATGTTACATAACAAAATTTGCTTTTCATTCTGTCGTAAATGTATGAGATAAAATAATCTTGAGGATTGAGTGCTATAGAAAATGAGTCATTCCAGATATCAAGAAAATGAAAATCTAATTTTGAATCTCAAAATAGCCTCTCAGAAAAGAGCAATATACAGAAGTGTTCTGAGGATAAAGAGGAAAAAAAAAGTTGTGGGAATTTTCTAGCAGTAGTGTTTTCCCAAGACATAGAATCGAAATTATGAATAAAAAGCATTAATAGTTGTCATCCGGTGATCTAGTAGTTTTATTTAAACTTGAGGTGTTTTCTTAATTATAAAAACTCTAAAAGACCATCATAGAAATCGAAATATTTGAGTCTGACACAGTTTTGCATACACAGAATAATCTAGTATCATTTAATTTCTACATAAAAGAAAACTAGATGTGAACTGTAGTTAAAGTGGTAATACTGGATTTTATTTAGGTACTATTGCAACGGGGAAAAGAGGCCTCTGTGTAAACTTGGCCTCAATTCTGAGTACAGCATTGACAAGTCAGGAATGTACAAGGAGTAGAGTGGGGCGGGGGCAGTCTGTGCATGTAAAATTACTAAGAGGAAACTTCAGCCATAAAAGGCAATTCAGGAAATCAAGGTCATAAGAAAAGTAGCCGAGTATTTGCAGTCCCAGATGTACCGGTTTCTTAGTAGGAATAACTGAAAATTTTTAAATAAAATATAAAAATATTTAAATGATCAAATTAAAATAACATTATTCTTATGTTATATGAGAATAACCAATGCAATGTTTAGGGGTTTAAATACATATAATGAATGTGAACAATTAATACGATCAGTCTATCTTTTGAGTAACACACATAAAGTGTTATCTGACCAATTAATTTAGACTTATAATTCTTAAGTTGATGGCAGATTAAGTTTATGAATACTGCTGCAATAGTCAGTGAACTGAAGTTTCACTATACTTGTAAATCTGCCGGATTTATGATAATTACTTAAGAATTTTAAAAATGCATATGTATCTACATATATGTATTAGGCAACAGGGGAATATATTTTAAAAGAAATAAAATGCATTATATATATAAATACAGTTTGACATATTTAAGGGCATTTTATTAGCCAAGTCTGTGAATAAAACAAAAGATTAAACGAAGACGACTTTAAAAATTTTCTCTCAAATTTGCTAGATTTTTGAATAATGCAACAGGATATACAGATTGAACAAATGGACAAGGCAGGTATTACTGCCACTATCTTGCAGATGCAGCAATTTAGATATAGAGAGGATAAATTATTTACAAAAGTGATGAGCTGAGACTTTGAACACATTCTGTTTGGCATTTTCCTGTAAGTACATTTTTTTTTCAGGGTATTTACCTAGAAAGTTTTTCTCTACCTAAATTTATGGTCTTGAATGTTTTATTCAAAAGTTTTCTGGCAATTCTCAAAACTGCAGACATAGAAATATATCCAAGGACTATAACTCTTACTATGTGTTGTTTCTTTGTGTTGGGTCTATGAGTATATACATGTGTGCGACTGTGTGTTTGAGGTGGCCATTTGCGAGCTTAGAACTATAAACCTGCATAGTCTATTGGTGGTCTTAACCAGTTAAAGAGGCGTGAATAATGACCCTACATGGTTTGAAGGTAAATTTTGTATGATTAAGTCTACCCACAGTAAACATTAAAAATTGTATTTGTTGCCACGGGATTTTAGCTGCCAGTCATCTCTCAGATTTTGAACAGAACCTAGACTAGCAGCAGGGTGGTTGTCTAAGTTAGGTTTGGAAAACATGATGGGTAGGTGAGGAATGGTCAAAGGATGTCTTAATTAAGCTGGTATTTATTTAAAATATTTGTCCTTTTCACCCCTCATTCATGCCTTCGTAGAAAAGAACCTCATTTGTATTCCCAAACCAAGACTGACTCAGAAGTCTCGTAACAGCCTAAATCAAGGGCCTCTTTTTTGTAACCTAGGCTTACATGACTTCTCTAATTTGTGTTGGAAACCTTTTCCTTCCTTGACCTCTGAAAAAAATGTCTTTGTGTTGACCCTCTTCTCGCTTTCTGGGTGTCCATCTTTGGGCTTCTGTTTTGATTCCTCTTGCTTTCACAGTCCTTCACTGATGCTCCTCAAGTCGGTCTTCATTGGTTCTTCTCCACCATGGGCCCAGGTGACCTCATTCTAGAGCTTCAACCATAATCTCTTTGCTCATGCTTCGAAAGTCTTCCCTAATATCTGAATCTCTTAGCTTATTTGTTCACTCATTTAATAGTACCAATTTAACAATCAACAAGTATTTTTTCAACTGGATCTCCTCAACATTACTGCCTAGATCTTCCCCAAGAACCATATATTCAATTGGTTTCACAATGTCCCTATTTTTTTTTTACCACAATTACAGTTCCCTTTATGTAATTGTTATATTGTTTTATGCATTGTTATCAGTGAGTATCTCCCACTTATGTTTGAAACTTTTAGAGTTTTCCTGGGTTTCTTCCTTTTTCTCATACACTAAGTCCAATCAATGTTCATATGATTCAAGTTTCTACTTAGGAAAACTCATTAGTCCCTTTATTCATTAGCTCAAAAATCTGAACTTGTTTTAATAGTTACATCTGTTACATTTTATTAACGTATACTAAAAGTTACTTGATTAACAAGGCAGAAACAGGAGGAATTATGAGTGTTATCAAACGTGTGTAGAGTTCAATATTCAAAATTTACTCTTAAATTGTAAGTTTACTAAATGTATAAGAAATTAATGAGGACTTTTCAATATCCTAAAGCATAATTTGGAAATTTCTATGGTATATCTAAGGATGACTAAGTACAAATGAAAAGCTACCACAACAGGAAAAGTTACCGTTTGAACATTTTTTTAAATTTCAATTTTGATTTTTTATTATTATACTTCAAGTTCTGGAGTACATGTGCAGAATGTGCAGGTTTGTTACATAGGTATACATGTGCCATGGTGGTTTGCTGCATCCATCAACCCATCATCTACATTAGGTATTTCTCCTAATGCTATCCCTCCCTGCCCCCTACCACCCGACAGGCCCCGGTGTGTGATGTACCCCTCCCTGTGTCCACAATGTGTTCGCATTGTTCAACTCCCACTTATGAGTGAGAACATTCAGTGTTTGATTTTCTGTTCTTGTGTTAGTTTGCTGAGAATGATGGTAAAACTAGAATTACCATTTGACCCAGCAACCCCATTACTGCGTATCTACCCAAAGGATTATAGGTCATTCTACTACAAAGACGCATGCACACGTATGTTTATTGTGGCACTGTCCACAATAGCAAAGACTTGGAACTAACCAAAATGCCCATCAGTGATAGACTGGATAAAGAAATAGGGGCACATATACACCATGGAATACTGTGCAGCCGTAAAAAAGCATGAGTTCATGCCCTTTGCAGGGACAGAATGAAACTGGAAGCTGTTTGAACTTTTAATTTGTGTTTTAGAAAACATTTCAGAGGTCCCGTTATTTAATATAAAGGGCCCTCAAAGTCAGCTTTGTTGAAAGTGATAAGATTATATGAGAGATAGAACATTTATGGCATCATATCACTGTCAAATGACTTATTTTAAACATCTCAAATGAATTGATTAGCGAAGAATTTAAAACCTGATTGTGGCTAATCATGCCAGGCTACATGGCCTCTATCCTTGAACTTCTGAAAAAGGAGTTTACCTTTTATATAAAATCAACTGAATTAGAGGTCACATGCTTATTCAAATGCATGTATTTTATGATTTAATTATTTTTTAATTCTTAGACCACTTAAGGAAAACTATGATGACTATGAGACATTAGGACCCATGAAAATGTGGGATATATTTTTCAAACATGCCAAACATACCTATGAGACTGTACCCTTTGCTTAAATTTCTCTATATCTAAAATTTCTGTTTAAATTGTACATATTTCTTATAGGAAATGTATGTCACTCACTTTGTGAACCTTATCCTGATATCCTTGATAACCCATTATTTCCTTATCTGTGTTTTCATGAAACTTTATTTGTACTTATTCTATTTATCAGTGTTAAAATAGTATACAACTAATTAAATTTATGTCTACTAATCACTTTCAAAGCCCTCCCACCTAGCTACTAAAGCGTGAGCTTTTTGAAATCAAGATACATTACCTCTCCAGACTTATATTATATAATATCAAATGGCATAATGCCTTAAATAAAATAACTATGCAGGAATTATTTCTGTGCTTCATGATATTAGTTTTGTGTAACACAGTAATAGTTCAATTCTCAGAAATACTACCTTGGATTTTTGATTTAGAGTTTCAATAGGTGTTTGGTCCGTGCTCAACCAAATTTTATACCTTGGTGTCATTCTACTTGTAAGACTAAAGAAAAAATAATAAGAGAGAAGACAAGCCATTATATGTAAGTATATTCTGTTATTGTCATAAAACATCTATCTTATATATAATTGTTATTTATTATGATCATTTATTAACTACACCAGACAAAATCAACAAAAAAAATGTATAGAAATTACCTAGGCAGAAGGAAGGGAAAACATTTTCTCATCTAATACTGCTGTAGAGTTATTTTCCATACAAAACTCACTAGGCTTTTTCCTTTAGTAATCAATATTCCATCCTTTTTCTATACAGGAAAGCCTTTAGGTTGATTAAAGTTCACATTGCCTTACATGTTTTCAACATAGTGAATGAATTCCAGGGAAAAAGCAGCTGCTATGTAAGTTATGTTAATGGCTGAGTTTTCCTTCACACAAAATTGTATACTGTTCCCCCTACCTCTGACACAGAAATCACCTCTTGTGGGCTGTAGTGCAGTTTTTTTTTTCAGGCCTAGAGATTGAAACATGGATATTTATTGCAGTTAAGGAACTAAGAATTTTAAAGAGGCAATTTCTGGAAGCTGGCTGAAAAATGCCCTCATTCTCCTTCAAATTTACTGTCAACACAATGCTGTGCTGGCATTCCAAGATGCACGATGTGGTTAAAGCCTTTCTGTACAGGCTTCAGGGGCATGATTCTCAATAACAAATTGTGCCCGCATGCCTGATTTTATTTGTTGCCTAAAGATTGCTCATTTTATAATTCATTCCAGTAGGAAAACAACGCTATAAACATTTCAAAATATTTATAATTTAGATTATTAAATAACATTTTCTATGCTTTGATAGTTTAGAATGAGCCAAAAATTTTAACCTCTTAACAGTGACAGATTGGAATCTACTAGGTAAAAGTTCCATATTTTCAGTTCCCTGAATTACCAGTTTAAGGTCATCATTTGACCAGCTTTAAGTATGATCTAAGGAATGGTAATGATCCATGAAATAATTATTATCCGTAACTGACAATATCACTGTAAAAATTGAGATGAAGCATAGAATGTAAGAATTTGGGCAGGTTAATTTTATGTCTAATAAATCTAACAATTAAAAACATGATTTGTACTTGTAGTCCTCCTTTTTTGATAAAAAGAAAACACTATTTTTTTTCAAATAGTATTTTATTTTTAAATATACTTTGCTAAAGCTTAAGATTGGAACGTATTAGGAAAAAATGATTTTCAACACAGATAGTTTGAGAAAGACTGAATTCTAGAAAAGCAGTTTTCAAGATTTGTTTGAAATATTATGTAGAGGCTCGTCCTTGAAACAATAAATACAGAGCTTGTCTGGTTAAAGTATAGATAGAGATAAAATGCAGCTCCACTTTCCCCACTGGTGCAGAAATAGGGAACCTCGGGGGCAGAGAAATTACATCAAGAACAAGGAGCACTTACTTGTATGCAACAAAACACACCATGGAAAGTGTATAAAAACTTCAATGATGGTAAGTGATATTTGCATGATTATAGACAATTAAAATTATAAATATAACTTACAATTTAAAAGATTAAATAAATGCTCAAACAATAACCTTGATCTAATGTGGCTTAATGTATGTACTATTCTTAGTTATTTAACATACAGAGAATAAAACAACCTCTGACCATCATGAAGCTTATATTCTAGCAAGAACTGCAATTCTTAGTTTCATAAAACCTACATTTAAACATCTGAAAACAGAGTAGAACATATTAATAAATCAGGGTATAAGGTATTTCTGATAAGAATAATTTTTGAAAAAATTACCAATAACTGAAGGAGGGTATTAAGAACTAAAAACATTTCATCAATTAAAAAGTAAAGCAAGTTGTATCTGTCTTGTAGCAGAAACATCAAATTAATCAGCTTATTTATGTTTCTCTAAAATGAACAATTTGGCTGTACATTACCTCTCTGTATTTAGTATTTATGCTAAGTTTTTCCAACATGGTCATAAAGTGACGGCAAAATTAACTACCTGTTTTAATGGATATACCGAATATTCTTTGAAATGATGGCATGGGAGACCAGAATATACCACCCTAAGTTATATTAATACTTCTTTGGCATAAGAATTGTTGACCTGAAGGTGATTAGGAAGAAGCACATGCTAGAAAGTTCTCTGACCTATCTCTATTTGCCCAAAAGTGAAACATAAATTTGCAAAAACAAAAGATACTCCACTTCTCCTCTCTACCAGGAAGGCCAGAGGATAACCACTGAAGAAAACTTTAGACGGTTATCAGTCTGGAGATGGCACCTGTTGTGGTTTAAATGTTTGTGTCTCCTCCAAAATTCATGTGTTGAAACTGAATTTGCAAATATGAGAGCAGTAAGAGGTGGTGCCTTTAGGAGGTAATTAGGTGGAGCCCTAGTAAATGGGATTAAGGCCTTTATAAAAGAGGCTTGACCACATTCAACTCTCTTGCTCTTTCACCTTCCCCCACGCCAGGACACAGAAACAAGACAACATCTTGGAATAAGATGGCAGCCCTCAGCAGACACCAAAGCTAGTGGCTTAATCTTGGACTTCCCAGCCTCCAGAACAGTAAAAAAAATAAATTTCTGTTTTTTATAAAATACTCAATCTGTTGTATTTTGTTCTATCCGCATGAGCAGACCAAGACAATAGCAGAGGAATCCACATTAACAAACATTACTACATAACCTTTATCTGCTATTTATTTGCATTTCTACAAGTTGCTGCTCCTAGAGGCTCAAAGACCCTTTCCTTTGACTTGTCACTTCTCTAAAATCTTCTATTCTTTTTGATGATGTTATGTAAGATGAAATTCAAAACTACCTTTGCGAAAATTACTCATCTTCTATGTGTTTCTGGGTGAAATACACATATAAATCAATTTTTGGTTTTTCTCTTGTTAATCTGTCTTACGTATCAGGGGTCCATTTCAACTATGAACCTATGGGAGCTATTATTTTTTCCCTACAACCATAGAATTCTAAATGTTAAAAAAGTAATTTGGATTGAATTATTATTAAAATGCTTGGTACTGCAGAATTCACCAAGACAATGTAAATATATTATATACCTTGTGAATAATATTAACATTAAAAGTGCATTTTATTGGATATTCATCTGTTATTGAGATACATAAAGCTGACCTATTCTTCAAATATTATATTTTATTTTCTTTGTTTTATAAATATAAAAGTTGAGAAACTCCATTTACATAAATACATATTTGGGATTGAGTGGAAAATCATTCATTTAACTACTTCCAAACTATAACTTGTAAATAAAAATAATAAATACAATACAGTAAAAAAGAGTTTGCATTGTATTAGGCGTTATAATAACTTAGAGATAATTTAAAGTATACAAAAAGTATACATGAGGTATACATTTGGAAAGGAGAGTTTTATTTTTCATAAAACGTTGCGGTCTGCAGGCTGGCCATTCTGATCAACCGGGAAGCATAGACTCTCGTCAGAAGCCACAAGCAGACTCTTTGAGGGAGGGGCAAAGGAAAGAAGAATTTATACTGAGTTGGTTGGCTGAATATTTATGAATAGTTAGGAAGGAGAAACAAGAACATGCACAACCAAGCTTGTTCACTAAGGGGCATCTGTGAAAATTCGCCTCTCTCTGGATTATCTTCACTGATGGATTATATGCCCAAAATATGCTGGGGCAGCCATGTTCTCTTTTCACCCACTTGTATGTAAATAGCAGAATAATCAATGGATTTCAGTGGTCTGGGGAGTGTTTCTTCAGGTTACAGTGGAGTGTCCAGACTCTTTGAGACCTCTCTATGGTTTCATTATAATGCATAAACACAAAATCTGCCTTTCTTTCTTTATCACTTTGGAAAATTCAGCTCTATATTATCCAAGGAAAGATACCATATATCCTTGAGATAACATCACAACTGAATTTTTCTGCATTTAATGCACTGCCATTTGGATAATTTTTGTTTGCTTGTTTCTAACTAGAGCATTCCTATAATCCATGGCAAAGATTATAAAAATCTCTGGGGGCCAGGCATGGTGGCTCGTGCCTGTAATCCCAGCACTTTGGGAGGCCGAGGCAGGCGGATTATGAGGTCAGGAGATTGAGACCATCCTGGCTAACACAGTGAAACCCCGTCTCTACTAAAAGTACAAAAAATCAGCCAGGCGTGGTGGCAGGTGCCTGTAGTCCCAGCTACTCGGGAGGCTGAGGCAGGAGAATGGCGTGAACCAGGGAGGCGGAGCCTGCAGTGAGCCAAGATCGTGCCACTGCACTCCAGCCTGGGCAGCAGAGCAAGACTCCATCTCAAAAAAATAAAAAAATTCTCTGGTACGATTTCTAGTAAAGGCTTCAAGTTTAATCCCACCTAACACTATCATAAGAGAATCTTTTTAAAAACAAAAGACTGCTCAGATTTTAGAGAGAAGCATTGTCAAGGAGAATTTCAGTGTTTTAAGATTCAAGTTTAATTTCTGGATTTTAAATGACAAGTCTGCGTTTGAAGATGGACAAGTAGAAACTTCAGTGCCAAAATCAGACATCTGAAAGCACAGAAGAATCATATGCTATTATGTCAATCATCTGTGAGTATTAGGAACCATGTTCAGTCACCCAAGAAGTGCATGTGCTTGCTACTCACTATTTTTCATGGGAGAAACTGTGATTGGATTCAACTATATATTGAAAAAAACATGTTTTTGGTAAGATAATTATAATGATTTTAAAGAACTGTAATATAGCATGCACTTTTTGGAATAATATCTTCAATCACTTATTGTGCAGTTATGCTATATACTTTTTTGAATCGTTTTTATTTAATTTGTCCTATCTTGCTAAGCCGTAACTTGGAATAAAGCTATCATTGTGCCTTCTCCCTCAGTATTCACATTTAGATGATAACTACTGCTGGAAGAAGTCATTCAACTGTACAATTACGCACCAAATTTTTAGGAAACTTCCTCACTTAGGCACTCGCATACATCCTACTCTATTTTTTCAATCAGTTATCTCAGCACTTTCCAGCACAGTACATTCACACATTCTCTACTCTCCCCAAACCTCTGAACACTATCTTTGCCTTTCTCTACCAAACCCACTTCCTGATCTCACTTCTTATTTAAAAAATAAAGAATCAGATAGAGAGCACCACAGACAGTGACTACTAAGAAGGTTTTGAACACATGCGTTCATCTCTTTCTCCTTCCTTTTATTTTAATTGAGGAGTCACAGCTCTTTGAAAGAACCGAAATAAGTACATTCAAAGATGAGAAGAAAGTAGGTATAGTAATGCTACATTTTCTCTTATCTTTTCCTCTTCTTCTATGTTCTTGGCCTTTTCTTTCTTTCTTTCAGCCTTCATGCCTTTCTGTTATTAGGGGAGACTACTTCTATTAAACAGAGCAAATAAGCAACATAGGCCACTCAAGACATTTACCTAATTAAATGAATTGAATAAAAGTGGCATGAGCATGGCCCAATGATCAGCTGTTGCTATGTTATTATACAATAAACTGCCTAAAATCCATTCAATTCTCTGTAGAAATATTTTAGAATAATAAATCTTAGTATGAGCATTTAGTGAACATATCATTCTATGTAGGTTTTTAAATAGAAACTGGCTGAATTAATTATAAATAGTAGTATGTTGTTCACATGATGTATTTGATTTTTGGAAATCAGTTCAAATAAATGTACTCAGACAACTCTTCAAAATAAAAAAAAAAGACACGGTAAGTATTTACTTGATAAAGAGTATAAAGCAACTCATGTTTTTAGTACTAGGTAGAAATTAAGAATGAAGTAGAAATAATCACCTAATCCCTCAAAATGCATAACATTATTTCTATGATTTTCAGCTATAAACTATATGTGTCTACATGCCATCCCCAGATTTTAGAATGTCCTTTCTTGTTGCATAGCACAGAAACATGCACAAGCGTGTACATATTTGTAAAAGCAACTTCTATTCATCTCAAGCTATCTTAAGAAAAGTTCTCAAAGAAGTCTACTTTTACTAAGCCCTTGGAGCATCCATTTTACATTCCCACAACAATAACAACAAAATGTTTCCAAAGCATTTAAAAATTATCCAGTATGTTCTCTCACTTTTCATTTTTATTTTATTTTTTGACAGAGGCTCACTCTGTCATGAAGGCTGGAGTGCAGTGGCGCAATCTCGGTTCACTGCAACCCCCTCTCCCAGGTTCAAGCGATTCTCCTGCCTCAGCCACCCGAGTAGCTGGGATTACAGGGGCACACTACTACTGCCCGGCTAATTTTTTGTATTTTTAGTAGAGACGTGGTTACACCATGTTGGCCAAGCTGGTTTTGAATTCCTGACCTCAAGTAATCCGCCCACCTTAGCTTTGCAAAATGCTGGGATTACATGCGTGAGCTACCATGCCTGGCCTCACTTTCATTTATAATTGTTTTTGGCATATCTGTCACATACTTCCAACATTTCCATACATATGAGGAATTTTTTGTTGTTGTCGTTTAATATTCTGGCTATTTTTTTCTTCAGTAGTCTATCAATAGCTGATAATGTTGAAGATCCCAACTATAATTATACACTTCTCTAATTCTTTTTTCATCTTCATCACTTTTTTTACTTTACATATTTTGAGGTTTTATTGTTTTGTGCATACATGGTAGGGTTCTTACACATAAGTATCTTTGTTGATTGTTCATTTTTATTATTATTA
>NW_016803880.1:6603451-6617583 GCF_001698545.2 Rhinopithecus bieti | reverse complement strand
AGAAAAAAACAAACAACCCCATCAAAAAGTGGGCAAAGGATATGTACAGACATTTCTCAAAAGAAGACATTCATACAGCCAACAGACACATATTGTGAATAATGCTGCAATGAACATACGTGTGCATGTGTCTTTATAGCAACATGATTTATAATCCTTTGGGTATATACCCAGTAATGGGATGGCTGGGTCGTGTGGTACTACTTCTAGTTCTAGATCCTTGAGGAATTGCCATACTGTTTTCCATAATGGTTGAACTAGTTTACAATCCCACCAACAGTGTAAAAGTGTTCCTATTTCTCCACATCCTCTCCAGCACCTGTTCATTTTTATCATTATGTTATGTTCCTCTTTGTCTCTATAACTAATTTTTTATTTGAAGTCTACTTTAAATGATATTAATAGTCAGTTCTGTTATTTTAGTAATACTTGCATGGTATTTCTTGTTTTAATTCTTATGGATTTTATTTTCTTAAACACACCATGATCGACACAAAGATATTTTCATTTATAGGCTTATGAAATGCTTTCTTTAAGCAGTGACTTTAAACAGCCTAAAGAATTTATATTATTATTGGTTACACGGATTTTTGCATGGTTGTAAGTAAACAGGAGAAAAATGAGATCAGAATTGCAATAAATAAACCAAGTATCTACTATCACCATGGCTGGGTTAACACAGCAAATGACTTTGGGGTTCTCAGAGCCTAAAACTTTAGAAGAGGCCTGTGGATTTGAAACCTAGATTTTCTGGGAAAGGGTTCTGCCTGGCTGCCCGTGGTGTCTCTGAATAGATGGGATTAGGTGAATTTTAGAAACACACACACACACACACACACACACACACATACACACAAAATAAAATAAAATAATGAAACCAACAGCTACTAGCTCACTGTTTAGTTGAAAGACAATTAAAGAAAGCTGATTGATAAAGTATGCATGCAGAAAGAAGTACATTCTTCTGTCTACTCCTCCCTTTTAATTTTCTGCGAGTTCTTTCTATGCAGTACCTATCAGAAAGGCCCTGTTAAAGGAGAACTCTGTTGCAGGATTCAAGTACAAGCTCAACATTCCAAAACAAATAAGCATAGATTTATAGCTAAAAGATAGTTGCAATCTCTGATAATTTTGTGATAGTTCAAACATGGACAAGATGGCAATTAATTTTGAAAATTAATAATTCAAACTTTTATTTAAAAGTACAAAATATGAAAGTCTCAAAAAAGCCAATTACATACAGGAATCTTCTAAACATATTTATTGTCCTTATAGACAGCATATGAACGAACATGTGCTTAATCTTGTTTCATGGATATTAACTTTTACTTTATTCACATAAATATTAATGATGACATTAAAATAAATAGTGCTATCATATCTTTTATCATTTATTTTAAGTTAATGATACAGGGATCTATGCTAATATATTTTAATAGATTAACATATTGTAATAGAAGCCACACTGATTAGTAGTACTACTTCCATTTGCACTGAGAAGCTTTATGAACTTGCCTTTCTCTAATGTTTGATGTATAAAACATAAGAAACACCTGAGCTGTATTTTCAACTTTAAAATATATGAAACCCATTTTAAACTGGAAACTTCTTGTTATCCTTGCTAGGTAAATAGAACATACTGAACAACATAAAACTCAAATTTTGAACTATTCTAAATTTTTTCAAGAGGATTTTTTTCTTTTCTTTACTTTTCTTTTTTTTGAGACGGAGTCTTGCTTTGTCGCCCAGGCTGGAGTGCAGTGGCTGGATCTCAGCTCACTGCAAGCTCCGCCTCCCGGGTTTACGCCATTCTCCTGCCTCAGCCTCCAGAGTAGCTGGGACTACAGGCGCCCGCCACCTCGCCCGGCTAGTTTTTTGTATTTTAGTAGAGACGGGGTTTCACCATGTTAGCCAGGATGGTCTCGATCTCCTGACCTCGTGATCCGCCCGTCTCGGCCTCCCAAAGTGCTGGGATTACAGGCTTGAGCCACCGCGCCCGGCCGAAGAGAATTCAAAAATTATTGAGAATTCTGCTAGCCTTTTGTGCCGTACCACCTCAAATAATTCTCAAACATTACTCAAACAACACTTAAGCAATTTCATAAATGTTAGTAGAATACTATATGTTTCTTTTTTTTTTTTTTGAGATGGAGTCTTGCTCTGTCGCCCAGGCTGGAGTGCAGTGGCCGGATCTCAGCTCACTGCAAGCTCCGCCTCCCGGGTTCACGCTATTCTCCTGCCTCAGCCTCCGGAGTAGCTGGGACTACAGGTGCCCGCCACCTCGCCCGGCTAGTTTTTTGTATTTTTTAGTAGAGACGGGGTTTCACCGTGTTAGCCAGGAGGGTCTCGATCTCCTGACCTCGTGATCCGCCTGTCTCGGCCTCCCAAAGTGCTGGGATTACAGGCTTGAGCCACCGCGCCCGGCCAATACTATATGTTTCAACCAAGTCTTTAATTGTGCCTTAAGAACAGCAGTAAAGAGGTATAACTCAAACTGAGTGGTGTAAACTACCAATCACTCAGTCAAGTTTATTTATAGGTAACTGTAGACAATGTAACATGAGATATATTAGCTGTGATTTAGGAAACCTAAATTTCTCAAGGCTTAAGCAATCTGTGAATATTAACCACATCACATTAATGATAAGAACTAAACTTTCACTTATTCTTGCAAATGTAAGTCCTTTGTCTTCTCCCCTAAAATGTGTGCTCTGTGCAAACTATATTCCTGTATACTTCTTTCATCAATATTTCCTTATGTTGTAAAGTACAAAGCTATACTTAGTAAACCATCAATCGATGCATGAATGCATGAATTAATCCACTGAAAGTCTTTTGAACCCAGTAAGAGAATGAAAGTCATTTTAATGATATACTCATTTAATATATATATATTTTTTGAGTCAGAGTTTCTCTATTTTTGCCCAGGCTGGAGTGCAATGGTGCAATCTCAGTTCACTGCAACCGCTGCCCCCTGAGTTCAAGCAGTTCTCCTGCTTCAGCCTTCCAAGTAGCTGGGGTTACAGGCATGTGCCACCATGCCCGGTTAATTTTGTATTTTTAGTGGAGACAGGGTTTCTCCACGTTGGTCAGGTTGGTCTCGAGCTTCCGACCTTAGGTGATCTGCCCACCTCAGCCTCCTAAAGTGTTGGGAATACAGGCGTGAGCCACAGCACCCAGTCAGTAATATAATATTTTATGAATACGACACACTTGTGTTTCAGGAAGTGCTGTTTGCTTATTGAATTTACTGTAATCTTATTTTATTTAGTGAACTGCATTGTACCCTATTTTGTAAACCTAAGTCCTGAATTTGCCTAGTCTAGTATATGCTTTTTGTGTCCCATGTTACATTTCCTTGACCTAACTCTGTCTTTAGCATAGCAGTGGCAAAGAGTCCATATAAACTATTGTGGTCTGAATGCTTATGTTCCCCCAAAATTCATACATTAAAATCCTAACAAACACCCAAGGCAATGGTATTAGGAGGTGGGACCATTTGGGAGGCCATTAGATCATAATGGCTGATCCCTTGTGACTGGTATTAGTTCCCTTATAAGAGCGATCACGGAGAGGTAGCTAGCCCTCTCTGCCATACAAGGACACAGCAAGAAGGCTCTGTCTATGAGGAAGTGGGCCCTGCAATTTTTCAGACTCCAAATCTGCTGATCCCTTCATCTTGTACTTCCCAGCTTCCAGAACTGTGAGAAATAAACCTATGTAGTTCATAAGCTATTCAGTTTAATTGCATTTTGTTACAGCAGCCCAAACAGATTAAGACAGACATTGGTAGCGAAAGTATAGTATTGCTATAACATACAACATGTAGTACTGCTATAACATGACATGCATGGCTTAAGGATGGGGACATGTTCTGAGAAATGCATTGTTAGGTAATTTTGTCGTGTGAACATCACGGATTGTACATACACAAACTTAGATGGTACAGCCCATAACACTCTTAGCCTATATGGTATAGCCTATTATTCTTAGGCTGCAAACCTGTAAAGCTTATAACTGTACTGACTACCGTAGGCAATTGTAACACAATAGTATTTGTATGTGTAAGTGTATTTAAATATAGGAAATACAATAAAAATACAGTATTGTATTCTTATGGGACCATTCTTGTGCGTGTGGTCAGTCTTCCATGACTGTGTCTCTAAAAATGTGTGAGCAACTGTGGAACTGGATAATGTGTAGAGCTTGGAAGAATTCCCTGGTGCATGCTAGAAAAAGCCTACATTTCCATGAATGCACCATTAAAGGTGATTTTTGGTGAGGGTCCAGAAGAATAGGAGAAAGAGAGTCCAGAAGAAGAGAAAGCCTCAAACTTAGAGATTACCAAGTGGCCATAGAGAGAACGTTGGTAGAAGTATTGACGATAAAGGCCATTCTGGTGAGGTTTCATATATAATGAGAAACATATTCTTGAAAACTGGAGAAAAGGGTCAGGCATGGTGGCTCATACCTATAATCCCAGCACTTTGGGAGGCCAAGGTGGGATAATTGCTTGAGGCCAGGGATTCCAGACCGACATGGCCAACATAGGGAGACTCCCATCTCTCTCTAAAAAAAGAAAAACAAACAAACAAAAAAAAAACCCAAAACCAAAAACTAGAGGAAAGGTGACCCTTGTTATAATGTGGCAAAAACTTGACTGCATTGTGTTTATGTCCTAGTGTTTCATGAAAAGCAGAACTTGTGAGCAGCAAGATAGGATATTTTGCTGAATACATTTTTAAGTAAAGTGTTGAAACTGTTCCATTGCTTCTCTTAAATGCTTAAAGTATAAGAAGAGAATAATCATTTAAAGACACCATTTTTTAATCAAAAGGAAAGCAGAACTTAAAGATTTGAAAAATTCTCAGCCTATAAACATTAGAATATGTGTTCAGGAGAGAACACCAAGAGTATGGCCAAGCTACAACTGAAGAAGGAGAATTAATAAGTATCGTTAGAAACCAGGTGCTATTGATCATGGTAACAGAGGGAGGACCTCCAAAGGCATTTTAGAGATCATTGAGACTTCCCCTTCTATCACATGCTCAGAATTTACGGGCTTTGAGGGCAGAACAATCTCCACATCCCAGCTCCCTGCTCCTCAGCAGTCAGCCCAATACAGCACAAGCTGTGGTGTGTGACCATCCAGAAAGCACAAGCCATAGAACTTGGTGGCATCTGCAGGGTGCCATCTCCACCAAGCTGAAGGGACATTGTTATATCTACCTAGATTTGAAAGAATGCCCTAGGCAGCCATGAGGTCCAGTTAGAGACCTGCACAGGGTGTGGCCACCGGAGAGAGCCCACACTAAAGCAATGTTTAGGCTGCTCCCATGACCCCAGATGGGTAGAGTCATTAGTGTGCAACTCCAGACTAAGAAAGCTGCATGAACTTGACTCCAACCCATGATCACATTAAAGTCATGGTGATGCAACTACCCAGATCCAGGGTTTGGGGGACCAAACCCCATCCCCGTGTGTCCAGAAAGAAATACAAAGAGTAAAGTAATATTATTTTCTAGACAAAATTTAATGTTGTTTGTCCTGTTGGGTTTTACACTTGATTGGATCTGTAACTCCCTCCTTTTTGTTTCTCCATTTGGGATGGGAAAGTCTATCTTACACTGTCCCATTTTGTTGGAAGCACTTAATATGTATGATTTCACAGATTCACAGCCTGAGAGCAGTTTGCCTCAAAATGACTACCTTGAGTTTCACTCTTACGTGACTTGGATGATTTTTAGATGACACTTTGAACTTTAGACTTTTACATTGATGCTGGAATGAATGAGGACTTTTGGGGCTACTGGGATGGAATTAATGCACTTTGCAAGTGATAAAGACATGAATTTGCTCATGGCAGGGGTGGATGGCTACTGTCTGAATGTTTATTTCCTCCAAAATGCACATGTTTAATTTTAGTAATCTCCAAGGTTGATAGTATTTGGAGGTGGAGTCTTTTAGGGAGTGATTAAGTCATGAAAGCAGATCTCTTATTATTGGGATTAGTGCCCTTTTAAGAGAGATCACAGAGAGCTAGCTAACTTCTGTCATGTGAAGACACAGCTAGAAGCAGGCATCTGTGAAGAAGAGGACCCTCACCTGGCACTGAATCTGCCCCTTGATCTTGGCCTCCCCAGCCTCCCGAATTGTGAGAAATTCTGTTGTTTATAAGCTACTTAGTTTATTGTATTTTGTTATAGCAGCTTGAACGAACTGAGACACACACCATCCTCAGTCTGAAATATGTGTAATGGGGGTGCTTACTCAATCCCTACTGTGGTTCTAATGTCCTCACATTCTTCTATAAACAATTTATTTTAATTATCCCTAGCCCCTGCAAAGAGGGGACAATTTAGATAGACATGTACTGACAGTGACTTAATATATACCTGAGAAAATTGAGCTGTAGAAAAATATTTTGATTAAATGTATGAAAACATGGGATCTATGTGAATGCATTTAATGAATCTTACATTCCCCTTGTACACATATTTATTTAACAATGTTGATTTTCTTTAGCTGCACTGATGTTAAACCTAAGCCACTAATGCTTAATCAATGCGGAAAGCTAACCAATAGGACTAATATAATTTTCTCAGTTTTCAAGTACTCTCTGAATTGATGACGTGGCTTTATTCAAGTTAGCAAAAATGTAAATGAATCTACAGCTGTACCCTCTTCTACTTACCATGTGGATAGAGAAGGAGAATTTTTCATAAATATCATAAATATTAGAAATGAACTCTTGACAGACTTATCATTGCACTAACATCTTATTCTCATCAGAAAAATGTTGTGAATGTTTAGGTCATCCTTTATGTTCTGAAAGTCAATATCTATTGCCAACTATAGGAGCATTTGTCAAACTAACAAGAATAAAAACGAATTTCACTCACATGGCCCATTTCCAGATGTGTCCTTTCCATTATCCCATGAGGATCATTCTTCATTACATAAATCACACTATGACCCATTAATGCATTTTGTGTTTTTATTGCTACTGTTACTGTGCTTATATATAGCACAGGAGGCAGAGCAACTCATTTATTTTTTTACTCCTAACACTGTATTTTGCAGTTCAATCACAAACTTGCTATCTGAATATACAAAATGATCAAATGAAAGTTACAAATAAATTCATTCAACAACGACCTTTTCAAGTCCTATTATATGTTACGCATTCCAAAAATCTACTTACTAATTTGTTAATAGTTAACACACATTCAACTTTAGTTGTTTCTATCGCAAAACCATAGAATAGCCATGGATGACAGAATGCAAAGCTCGTAAGAAATAGAAAATAACCTAGTCCAAGGTCCTTTATTTAATTTTAATCAGTGATGTACATCACTGAGACGCCTGTTAAGTCACTGGCACAAGATTAGTTAGTGCAGCCAAGTAATAACAAAACAAGGAACAAAATCAAATTTCCTTATTTTTATCCACTGTTTTCCAGCAATTCTACACTTCAATTATTATAGTGTATAATTTCAGCCAATATCCATGTCATTATCCTGATTAATTATGCATTCATATGAAAAATATTTCTTGAATGCCTAATATGTGACAGTTTCTCTTTTAGGAACTTGGCATGCAATAGTAAACAAAACAGACTAGAGTTCCTGACTTTGATATCATTATGCATAATAAAAATGAATAAATTATATAGTAACTTAAAAGTTTGTAGCTAAGGAATTTGTAAAACTATATCAGGATGGGAGGTGGTGTGCAGATGATGTGCGAACGTGGGGAAGCAGGGAGTTACAATTTGACATGGGCGGCCAGGAAAGGCTCCATAGTAAAAAGATACATATATATATATGTGTGTATCTTTTGCTGTGCAGATGCTCTTTAGCTTAATTAGATCCCATTTGTCAATTTTGACTTTTGTTGCAATTGCTTTTGGTGTTTTAGCCATGAAGTCTTTGCCCATGCATATGTCCTGAATGATACCCATCTGACAAAGGTCTAATATCCAGAATATATATACATATATGACCAATATATATTTTGTATATACATACATATACATATATTCTTTTTTTTTTGCAGATTTGTTACATAGGTATACATGTGCCATGGTGGTTTGCTGAACCTATTGACCCGTCATCTAGGTTCAACTCCCACTTATGAATGAGAATATGTGGTGTTTGGTTTTCTGTTCCTGCATTAATTTGCTGAGAATGATGGCTTCTAGCTTCATCCATGACCCTACAAAGGAAATGAATTCATTCTTTTTATGGCTGCATAGTATTCCATGGTGTATATGTGCCACATTTTCTTTATCCAGTCTGTCACTGATGAACATTTGGGTTATAGACCAATGGAACAGAACAGAGACCTCAGAAATAACACCACACATCTGCAACCACCTGATGTTCAACAAACTAGAAAAAATGATTCTCTATTTAATAAATGGTGCTGGGAAAACTGGCTAGCCATATGCAGAAAACTGAAATTGGATCCCTTCCTTACACCTTATTCAAAAATTAACTCAAGATAGCTTGAAGACTTACATGTAAAAAACGTCAAACCATAAAATCCCTAGAAGAAAACCTAGGCAATACCATTCAAGACATAGGCATGGAAAAAGACTTTTTGACTAAAACACCAAAAGCAATTGCAACAGAAGCCAAATTTGACCAGTGGGATCTAATTAAACTAAAAGCTTCTGCACAGAAAAAAAAAAAAAATATATATATATATATATATATACACACACACACACACACACACACATATATACACACACACACACATATATATAATCAAAGTGCAGGCAACTTACAGAGTAGGAGAAAATTTTTGTTATCTACCAATCTGACAAAGGTCTAATACGCAGAATCTACAAGGAACTTAAACACATTTACAAGAAAAAACCAACCACATCAAAAAGTGGGCAAAGGATGTGAACAGATACTTCTCAAAAGAAGATATTTATGCAACCAACAAACATATGAAAAAAGTTCAGCATCACTGATCATTACAGAAATACCAATCAAAACCACACTGAGATATCATCTCATGTCAGAAAGGCAATTATTAAAAAGTCAGAAACAATAGATGGTGAGGTTGTGGAGAAATTGGAATGCTTTTTCACTGTTGGTAGGAGTGTAAATTAGTTCAACCATTGTGGAAGACAGTGTGGCGATTCCTCAAGAATCTACAGTCAGAAATACCATTTGACCCAGGAATCCCATTACTGGGTATATACCCAAAGGATTATAAATCATTTTATTATAAAGACACATGCACATGCATGTTTATTGCTGCACTGTTTACAATAGTAAAATATATATTTGATCAAAGGTTGAAAATAACAATACAGTTAGCCAGGTGGATATATGGGGAATAATATTCAACACAGAGAGGACAGTCTCTGGAAAGGTCCTGAGCTGTGTGAGGAAAACCCTAACAAAGGGGTCAATATGAGTAGAAGATTAGTTCAGATAAGTAATTTGTGACCCAGTATATATATAAAGGGAATTTTTTCTGATGTAAGAACTTCATCTTTTACTGTGAGAATGATGGGACACCATTGCAAGGTGTTGATAGATTTTCATGAATCAAATCATATTTTTTTAATTTTTAATTTTATTTAATTTTTTTTAAATTTTATTTTAAGTTCTGGGATACATGTGGAGAACGTGTATGTTTGTGACATAGGTATACATGTGCCATGGTGGTTTGCTGCACCTATCAACCCATCATCTAGGTTTTAAACGCCGCATGCATTAGGTATTTATCCTAATGCTCTCCCTCCCCTTATCTCCCACCTCCTGACAGACCCTGGTGTATGATGTTCCCCTCCCTGTGTTCATGTGTTCTTACTGTTCAGCTCCCACTTAAGAGTGAGAACAGGCAGTGTTTAGTTTTCTGTTCCTGTGTTAGTTTGCTGAGGATGATGTTTTCCAGCTTCATCCATGTCCCAGCAAAGGACATGAACTCATTCTTTTTTATGGCTGCATAGTATTCCATGATGTGTATGTGCCACATTTTCTTTATCCAGTCTATCACTGGTGGCCATTTGGGTTGGTTCCAAGTCTTTACTATTGTAAATAGTGCTTTAATAAACATACAGGTGCATGTGTCTTTATAGTAGAATGATTTATAATCCTTTGGGTATATACCCAGTAATGGGATTGCTGGGTCAAATGGTAACTCAACTCACATTTAAAAAAGACAATCTGGCTGCTGTATTGAAAAAAGGACTCTTGGGAGAAGAACAGAAAAAAGGAGAAGCTCTATTTGGCCACTGCTCTCATATAATTAAGGATGATGGGGCTCAGATCAGGGGACTGGTCTTTTATGGCAAAACAGCTTCCTAGTTCTGACATATGCACATAGCATGATGAATAATAGTAATTGGAGACTCAGAAGGGTGAAAGGATGGAAGGTGATGAGGGATGAGAAGTTACTTAATGGTTACCAATGGATACTATTCAGGTGATGATTACATTAAAAGTCCTGACTGTACCACTATGCAATGTATCCATGTAACAAAACTGCATTTGCCCCCTTTAAAATTTTACAAATAAAATTTTAAAATAAATTATATAAAATAAAACATATTCCAGGCAAATAGGGTTTCCAGCTGTCATACAAAAATGGATGTTGAAAAAATGAGGTGACTGTTCAAACCAGAAGTATTAGGGTAAAAATGAATATTATAAAATAGTAGTATAACAACTTATAATGACAATAATTTCCTAACTCCTTAAATCCTAGGAATTTAATTTCCTTTTTGAAAACACAAGAAAGCAAAAAGACAAATGAAGTACAGAAATGAATCCTATTTCCCCAAATTAGATTAACATCAGGAAACTATGTACACTGGGATTACTTTTGGAAGAAGGTGCTTCAAATTAAGTTTTTTTCATTATGTTTATGATAAAGTCCATTGAATCTGCATACACAGTTCATCTCTGTTCTTTTTTATTTTACATAAGTAATTTATTCATTTATCATCGATTAACTCGTCCTATGTGTTTACATTCTAAAACCAACATTTACATGCGTTTCATAAGAAAGCTGTCATTAAGGCTATAGATTATGATTTCAGACAAATTAAAATAACAGTGTAAAATATTTTTATATGGCAGACAATGCTGCATTCACATACTAAGACCATCTTAATATTTCATATGTTACACAGGCCGTGCAAACTGAGTGCTTCTTCATAAATGTCATTTTGAAGTGAAAATCTCTTTTCAGTTAAAAGGACAACAGTAACAGCAACAAAATTGTGACTTCAAAACTTCACATTTTAACAAGCCCCACTTTTGAAATAGATATCTAAGATAACTCTCCAATTGAATTTCACTACAGTTTTGAACCCTTACATTGCATTATTTGAGCATTTAATTGCTTTCCCCAAACACATTTTTGCTATGTGTGTAGCACTCTATAAGTGTTAATAAATATTTTTTTACAATGTAACTTGTGAATTCAGTTCCATCCATCAAATTAGATGGAAGTTTTAGCATCACCATGAGAAAAAGACTCATCAGCTTTTTCCAAGCAGGTATAAATATGAGATATGTAACTTGGCTACAAAATAAAGTTGACAGAATGTACATAATCCTGTACACACACAATCTTTATATATTTATACAAGCTGTTGTAAGAGTAACTTTAGTTGACAGGGCAAAAGTTAAATGTAAGGGAAGGGAACGTGTGAAAAACCTGAAGTCACATTTGGTAACCGTGACTAGATCTAAGACGTGCAGAAGGAAATGTTAGGAACCACAGCCTCCATTATTCAAATGCTGGACATAAATACGACGACTATGAGATAAATGTAACAAGTCTACCTAAACTTTCTTGTTGATATGTGCCTTTGTATATTCAGCATTGCGCTTTCTTTCCACCTACGTAATCGTGTTACCAAGAGCATCAAACCTGCCTTAATTTGAGAAAGTTTTCATCCTCTCTGAGAAATACTTTTTTTTTTTAAGTCTAGACCAGTCTGGCTCTGTTGCCCAGGCTGGAGTGTAGTGGTGCATTCTCAGCTTCTGCAACATCCACCTCCCGGGTTCACTGGATTCTCCTGCCTCAGCCTCCCGAGTAGCTGGGATTACAGGCACCCACCATCATGCCCAGCTAACTTTTGTATTTTAGTAGAGACGGGGTTTCGCCATGTTGGCCAGGAAGGTCTCGATCTCCCGACCTCATGATCCACCTGCCTCGGCCTCTCAAAGTGCTGAGATTATAGGCTTAAGCCACTGCACCTGGCCCTCTGAGAAATATCTTAAATCCATGTTACAACTGAAATGAGTCTTCTCACAGTTCAAGTTCCATTTTCTTTTTTTCTTCTTTAAGAAATTAAGCTATACCCACATACAAAGATAAATACTTTTGTTAAATCTTTTCAGTAATCATTAAATCAATATACATAACCTATTGAGAATAAAAGAAAATGTTGTCATATACTTAACTAAACTTTACAAACTGATCACCAAATGAAGTTTATCACTCAATTTTAGCTACAAAACATTTTAAAATTCAATAACCAGCAAGGGGCAGGATTAAGCTTGAGGCTATAGTTTTCTGATTCCTGAGCTATGCAATTATGCATATGCATATACCGTTCTGCAGACATTATTCCTGAATTATTTGTTACATTTTATTTCTATTTTTTCTATTTCAGCTCTTGACCTCAATCACATATCTTCTTGAATTAAAGAAAGTTTTCATTTAAAATTTTAAAATCATTTAAAAAATGTTCTACTTGAATTGTATGTTTCAATTAAACAAAAAACAAATAAAATATGCTAAGATGGCAATGGATGAGGACATAGTCTCTCAATTTGTATTTTTTTCACACCTAAAAAATTAAACTGCTTCACGTTAAAATAAAAAAAGATAGAAATTCCTTAAGCCATTTTCAATTTGTTTTATTTTATTTACGCTAAAGTTTTAAAATCTTCCACAATACTTACTGCTTTTATTACGTTCTCCCCTTGAGTTTTATATATATATTTCGCTTCCGACATTTCTTAGTTTTAGTACATAAGTAAATTAGTATTATGCATATATATCACACGTTATATATATATAATATAGGTTACATGTATTATTTTATACACAAATGTATATGTAACAATAAACAATGTAGAGTGTAGCTATGTGAATTTTGAGGCTTATATAAATCTTACATAAATCTTTATTCCTTCAACTTAATATTTATGATGTTTATTCACAAATTTTTTTCTCATTTATGATCTTATTTTATGCCTTCATAGCATATTTTCTATTGTTGTCATCTTTACTTATCTGTAAGTTATTTATTATTATTTTTTGAGACAAGGTGGAATGGTACCATCATGGGTCACTGCAGCCTCTACCTCCTGGCTCAAGGGATCCTCCCACTTCAGTCTCTCAAGTCGTTGGGACTAGAGGCATGCACCATTACACTGATGCAGGGTCTCCCTTTGTTGCCCAGACTGATCTTGAACTCGAGGGCTCAGGCAATCCTATCCTCTCAGCCTCCCACAGTGCTGGGATTACAAGCATGAACAAAACATTGACTATCAAATTTTATTATTTTTTGTCTTCACTTTCTACTATTTTAGAAATTACACATTATAATTCTACTTTTATGTGAATATACTTTTAAAATCTTTTCTACTCAACAAAATCTAAAATGTAGCAGTATATCTTTCTTTTCAGCATTTCAAGTAATACAATGCAAATAGAGTGTACTCAATCTAGACAAAATCCTTCTACTTTTCATTTTATTTATCTACAATTTCTGCAAAATTTTACCTCACTTTAACACCCTCCAAGTTTGTTGTCTACATCATTTTATCATGATTATTTTATCAATTATTTTATAATAAATATGTATTTAATATACCAAAATGTTTAAAATTCTTTAGCTAAAGCTTAATACTTTTATATCATTTCTTCCTCAAAATCTTTCACTCTAAAATTCAACAACCATTTATTTTTCAGTAAGAATCTGTGAAAAGTAACTCTGTTTTTATTTCCTACTCTATTTCATTGTCTTGAAAAGATTCTCTCTTATTGGGGGTTTTTATATTGATATTATTTTTTAATAGTGTTTGAAAGACATTATTCCATTTCATCCTATTATATATTTTATAATAGTGGCCTAACTGTTA
>NW_016803880.1:6555000-6602488 GCF_001698545.2 Rhinopithecus bieti | reverse complement strand
AAGGGAAGGGAACGTGTGAAAAACCTGAAGTCACATTTGGTAACCGTGACTAGATCTAAGACGTGCAGAAGGAAATGTTAGGAACCACAGCCTCCATTATTCAAATGCTGGACATAAATACGACGACTATGAGATAAATGTAACAAGTCTACCTAAACTTTCTTGTTGATATGTGCCTTTGTATATTCAGCATTGCGCTTTCTTTCCACCTACGTAATCGTGTTACCAAGAGCATCAAACCTGCCTTAATTTGAGAAAGTTTTCATCCTCTCTGAGAAATACTTTTTTTTTTTAAGTCTAGACCAGTCTGGCTCTGTTGCCCAGGCTGGAGTGTAGTGGTGCATTCTCAGCTTCTGCAACATCCACCTCCCGGGTTCACTGGATTCTCCTGCCTCAGCCTCCCGAGTAGCTGGGATTACAGGCACCCACCATCATGCCCAGCTAACTTTTGTATTTTTAGTAGAGACGGGGTTTCGCCATGTTGGCCAGGAAGGTCTCGATCTCCCGACCTCATGATCCACCTGCCTCGGCCTCTCAAAGTGCTGAGATTATAGGCTTAAGCCACTGCACCTGGCCCTCTGAGAAATATCTTAAATCCATGTTACAACTGAAATGAGTCTTCTCACAGTTCAAGTTCCATTTTTCTTTTTTTCTTCTTTAAGAAATTAAGCTATACCCACATACAAAGATAAATACTTTTTGTTAAATCTTTTCAGTAATCATTAAATCAATATACATAACCTATTGAGAATAAAAAGAAAAATGTTGTCATATACTTAACTAAACTTTACAAACTGATCACCAAATGAAGTTTATCACTCAATTTTAGCTACAAAACATTTTAAAAATTCAATAACCAGCAAGGGGCAGGATTAAGCTTGAGGCTATAGTTTTCTGATTCCTGAGCTATGCAATTATGCATATGCATATACCGTTCTGCAGACATTATTCCTGAATTATTTGTTACATTTTATTTCTATTTTTTCTATTTCAGCTCTTGACCTCAATCACATATCTTCTTGAATTAAAGAAAGTTTTCATTTAAAAATTTTAAAATCATTTAAAAAATGTTCTACTTGAATTGTATGTTTCAATTAAACAAAAAACAAATAAAATATGCTAAGATGGCAATGGATGAGGACATAGTCTCTCAATTTGTATTTTTTTCACACCTAAAAAATTAAACTGCTTCACGTTAAAATAAAAAAAGATAGAAATTCCTTAAGCCATTTTTCAATTTGTTTTATTTTATTTACGCTAAAGTTTTAAAAATCTTCCACAATACTTACTGCTTTTTATTACGTTCTCCCCTTGAGTTTTATATATATATTTCGCTTCCGACATTTCTTAGTTTTTAGTACATAAGTAAATTAGTATTATGCATATATATCACACGTTATATATATATAATATAGGTTACATGTATTATTTTTATACACAAATGTATATGTAACAATAAACAATGTAGAGTGTAGCTATGTGAATTTTGAGGCTTATATAAATCTTACATAAATCTTTATTCCTTCAACTTAATATTTATGATGTTTATTCACAAATTTTTTTCTCATTTATGATCTTATTTTATGCCTTCATAGCATATTTTCTATTGTTGTCATCTTTACTTATCTGTAAGTTATTTATTATTATTTTTTGAGACAAGGTGGAATGGTACCATCATGGGTCACTGCAGCCTCTACCTCCTGGCTCAAGGGATCCTCCCACTTCAGTCTCTCAAGTCGTTGGGACTAGAGGCATGCACCATTACACTGATGCAGGGTCTCCCTTTGTTGCCCAGACTGATCTTGAACTCGAGGGCTCAGGCAATCCTATCCTCTCAGCCTCCCACAGTGCTGGGATTACAAGCATGAACAAAAACATTGACTATCAAATTTTATTATTTTTTGTCTTCACTTTCTACTATTTTAGAAATTACACATTATAATTCTACTTTTTATGTGAATATACTTTTAAAAATCTTTTTCTACTCAACAAAATCTAAAATGTAGCAGTATATCTTTCTTTTCAGCATTTCAAGTAATACAATGCAAATAGAGTGTACTCAATCTAGACAAAAATCCTTCTACTTTTCATTTTATTTATCTACAATTTCTGCAAAATTTTACCTCACTTTAACACCCTCCAAGTTTGTTGTCTACATCATTTTATCATGATTATTTTTATCAATTATTTTTATAATAAATATGTATTTAATATACCAAAATGTTTAAAATTCTTTAGCTAAAGCTTAATACTTTTATATCATTTCTTCCTCAAAATCTTTCACTCTAAAATTCAACAACCATTTATTTTTCAGTAAGAATCTGTGAAAAGTAACTCTGTTTTTATTTCCTACTCTATTTCATTGTCTTGAAAAGATTCTCTCTTATTGGGGTTTTATATTGATATTATTTTTTAATAGTGTTTGAAAGACATTATTCCATTTCATCCTATTATATATTTTATAATAGTGGCCTAACTGTTAGTCCTTTTTAAGAAAACTATGTTTTTTTAAATATTTTTTTCATAACTGTTGCGGTCTGAACTATGCCCCTCACCACAAATTCCTATGTTGACGTTCTAACCCCAGGGTCTCAGAATGTGACTGTGTTTGGACATAGGGCCTGTAAGAGGTGATTACGTTAAAGTTAGGGCATTATAGTGGACCTTAACACAGTCTGACTGGTGTCCTTATAAGAAATTCTGACATACAAAGATACACCAGGGCTACGTGTGTAGAGAGAAAAGACCATGGGAAAACACAGTGATAAGGAAGCCATCTGCAAGTCATAGAGAGAGGCTTCTGAATGAAATCAACCCTGTCCACACTTTGGTCTTTCAGTTTCAGCCTTCAGAGCTGTAAGAAAATCAACTTCTGCTGCATGTGGTACTTTGTTATGACAGTGCTAGCAATACAATAAGTGCGACTGTTTTCCTCCAACCTCTGAGGGTCTACAACCATTTTATTGAAATGCCTCTAAGTGCAGTAATTTTATTAGATGTGTGAGGGGCTTCTTACCCTCTTCTGTATAGATTATAATTTGTCTCACACATATATCTCATGTATTATCTCTCTTCCACGTACTCTACTTGAATTGTATGTTTCAATTGTATGTAAGTTTTTCTCATTTCCATCTTCGAATTGACTTGATTTTCTCTTTTGTATATGTATATTTAGCAACCAATATACTATTTAAACGTGTTTTCTGAGTTTTATTTCGGTGGCTACCTTTTATCATTTCTGGAATTGTTATTCTGGTTCTTTTTCAAATGCATTTTCTGTTTTTTGTTTTGTTTTGTTTTTTTTGAGATGAAGTCTCACTGTGTCGCCCCGTCTGGAGTGCAGTGGTGCGCTCTCAGCTCACTACAACCTCTGCCTCCCAGGTTCAAGTGATTCTCCTGCCTCAGTCTCCCAAGTAGCTGGGATTACAGGCACCTGCCACTACACCCAGCTAATTTTTGTACTTTTAGTAGAGACGACGTTTCACCATGTTGGCCAGGCTGGTCTTGATGAACTCCTGACTTCAGGTGATTCACCTGCTTCATCTTTTTTCCATGATATACTGTTTGTACCCTATGGAGTACCTGGTTTTCTACCTAATTTTGAGGACTAAGACTGAATATTTTAAATTGTCATTTATATTACTCTATTGTGCGTTCTTGCAGTGCATAATCTGACACTCATTACATCTACTGACTCTTATAGCAATTAGCTTCTTTATGTATGTAAGTGTGTGTGTGTGTGTACTTTTTTCTTCAGAGGTGATTGGTTTCCTATAGGAGCCATAGCTACCTGAGTTGGAAATATGTACTTATGAAGTGATCATTGTTGTGGACTATAGGAGATCAAAATAATTTTTTAATTAAAGAGCAGTTTGTTAACTTCTCAGCTCCAGGATGATCAACATCACAGATGACAAGATTTGGTACTAACACTAACTTGGGACATGGGGGTGGGGTTTGGGGTTTCATGGTAATTCCTTTTCTATCCACTACCCCAAGGGGATAGCTAACTTACATAACGATTCCTTTTCTACCCACTACACCAAGTGGATAGCTAACTTACACGATTCCTTTTTTCCCACTACCCCAAGTGGATAGCTAACTTACATAACGATTCCTTAGACTGGTGAATAGGATATGCAAATCCTCACTTTAGAGACAGAATGAACGTCACAGATTATTCAAGGACATTCAATATTTTCACTGGGCTTGGGCACATGTAATGTTCACTCTCATGTGGACATTAAAATGTCAATAACCAGACCCGAAGGGCTGTATCTCGTTTGGCTGTCCCAAGGTTGTGTGTCTTTGGTGTCCTCTACTGGTTTTGATTTGGAGGGTTCTCCTAATTCTGACACCTAAATAGTACCTTTATTTTACTTTGTACTAACACTTGTTCTAGAATGCAAAATGCTATGCTTTGTGAGTTTTTATATGTTTGAAGCTGAATTTCTCATATCGGCTCACCCTACCATATGAATAAAAATTTTCTTTTTCAACTATCAGTGAGGAAATAGGTTTCAGATGAATTATACTTAATGGCAATTAAAATCAGATTTTCTACTATGACTTAATAGAAAGTAGTGTTCCAGAATAATAAGTTGAAGGAGACTTCTATAGTTTCTAAAAGTCATAGTCAACTACTATTTGTTAGTGAAGATCCTTATAATTGTAAACATGTCCTCCACAAATAAATGTGAAAATCATTTGGAAACTACTAATAAAATACCACAGAATTACAACAAAGAATGTTTCCTCTCGAACCACAAATTAAGGAGGGGGGAAAAGAATACTGAGTTATGATGGAATATAGAGTAGAAATGCTACCTACAAATTTATTTTAAGGAGAAAAAATGAAGCCTTTCTCTCTGCGTTGTTTTAATTTTCATATCCTTCTCTTGCCTCATTATTCTTGTATATATTTTTATTGCTTTCGGTTATTTTTTGTTGTTGTTTTTTTGAGACAAGGACTCCCTCTGTTGTCTAGGTTGGAGTGCAGCGGCGCGACCTTGGCTCACTGCAACCTCTGCCTCCCACATTAAAGCGATTCTCCTGCCTCAGTCTCCCAAGTAGGTGGGATTACAGGTGTGCATCACCATGCCTGGCTATTTTTTTTGTATTTTTAGGAGAGATGGGGCTATGCCATGTTGGTCAGGCTGGTCTCGAACTTCCATTTTCAGGTGATCTGCCTGTCTCGGCCTCCCAAAGTGCTGGAATTACAGGCATAAGCCACCGTGCCGGGTCTTCTTGTGTATATTTTAAATTCAAGATTTTTTCACATTATATTTTATTTAAAACTAAAATTATTGAAATACTCACTAAAGTGACATTTTTAAATAATAAAATTGGGGTAGATTTTAGTTTTCTAAAATGTCTATATTACTATACTAATTATGTAGTAAAAAATAAAATTTATGAATTTAAATTTCTGTATATCTTAGATTCTTATTTAACCTGAAAGAACAGCAAGGAATTAAAGAGAACTAAAATGTCAAACTGCCTCTCTAGAGAGAGTATGTCTTAAATGAGTTCATACACTGAACTGATATTAAAAATACAAAGAGAAGAAACAGAAAACGACTAACGACCGGCCACAGAGAACTTGCTACGAGATGATGAGCTTGGTTTCCTCAGCCTCATGTATAACTTTGTATTGCAAAGTATCTAAATGTACAGATATGACAAATATCAGAGAGAATTAATGCAATCTAATCAGCTTAGTGTCACATGATATTAAAGACAGTATCAAAAACAGACAAGAACTGAAAATTCACGCTTGTGTCAGAGGAAAACCAACCAACAGACAAAATAAATTTGTCCATGGGTTTCTAACAAGTTGGTAATTAAGGAAGTAATTTATTGGGTAAATTTTATTTCTTTCAAAAACAGATGTTTCTCTCTGTGATGGTTGATTTTATGTGTCCATTTGACTGAACCACAGCACCCAGACATTTGGTCAGACATTATTCTGAATTTTCTGTGTGGGAGTTTTTGGATGAAGGATACATTTAAACTAGTGGACTTTGAGAAGAGCAGGTTGCCCTTCCTATGTGAGTTGGCTTTCTTCCTTCAGTTGAAGGTCTAAATAGAACCAAAAGGCAGACCTCCTCTGAGCATGAGATAATTCAGTTTATATATATACACATACACACATATATGTATATGTATATATAATTATGTATAAATGTATATATAAGTATGTATATATACATACATATATAAAACATATATAAACATATATATAATACATATATATTTCTGTTTCTCTGGAGAACCCTAACTAATACAGTTCTCACAGCTTTCTCACTTCTTATTTTTAAGGCTAAAATCTATGCCTGATCTCTCATTCCATTTATCTAAGATTGCAAAGGGTAAAATGCTATGAATTTTAGCACAGTCCAGTTAAATTAAAACAAGACCAAAACAAAAATGATAATCTATGAACAACGTTATGTTAAGATTAGTGTTTCTCACAATCATCTTTTCACTTTTTAGATAACATATGTTTGATCTAACAGATTTACGTTTAATTATTTTGAAATACTCTATCGCCATTTTAAGTATTTTGCATTTTTAAAATTGTTTGGTTGAAAATTTTGGTGTTATTCTATGAATTCCACAGAATCAACAAATGCTTTGTCCACCTTTTTTTACCCCAGCTCCAAGACATTGAATCTTAACATAAAGAAAATTATAGAAACAGAAAAGTTAAGACCATGGAAACCATAATCCAAAACTAAGAGTTTAATTAATAAATATTTCCCAAAATGAGAAATGCATTCAAGCGCCCAAATAAAAATCTTGTAAAGTTGTATTATTCTGTTTCATAACCGACTTTATTTTTTTAAAATTTTCCACACTGTCCCTGTATATTTTCAAATATGTGTTATCTGTAATAGTCTTTCAACAAATATTCATCACACAACAATCATGTGTATGGCTCTGGGAATATAGTCGGGAAAATAGAATAAAAAATAAATCTTACTTAGACCTTAATATTATTTATTAAGAACAACAGGCTCTGGTGTCAAGCAAGCATGAGCTTGAATAACATGTGTTAGTTATAGGGCTGCGGGCCTGGTGCTTCATCTAATAAACTTCAATTCCCACATTGCAAACCAGAGATGATAATGTTACACACATGCAGAGTCTTTGAGAAAATTAATAATGACAATGCACTTAGTGTGCTCAGCCTGGCATCTGGCAAAGTATGCCTCCATCATTGTTAACAATTATAAATACGTTTCCTGTCTCTAAAGCTGGTGCTTATTGCACCATCCGATAAATGACTCGATTTTATCTACTACCTGGCTTTGTCCATGCTGTTGTCATTTCTACTTTGTATAAAGATCTATTCTGGGGATTACTGCGTTTTTAGCAGCTTGTCAAAATCAATATTAAAATAATAGCATCCATATTTTATGAAGATTAGGAATAAATGGAAGACAATTTACTTTATCCTCAGTTAGACAGGATTTTACTTAAGTCACTCAAAGAAAAAATCAATTTTAATCTTTATCTCTGTAGTGTCTCCTGATAATATTTTATCAACTCTTAGAAATCCCTACCAGATCTTGTCTACATTTATATGTTACTCTTCACTCTTCATTCTGCATGATTGGGCTTACTGGAGACCACCTGGGTACCATCATTGACAAAGGAGCTGTTATGTAGTATATAATACAATTTGTCTTCTCAATATTGTCACACCCAAAATATTCCATTTTTCATTGCATTTCTTTATCACTAATTATAAAACAAATTCCATTGCTTTCTCCAGAACTCTCTTTACATTTCCTAAAGCAGCATTGATTTTGATTAAGAAAACAAGTCAAGGCACCGCTGAATATAACATAAGAATTACCTCATGGTTTCTCAGTGCCTGTCTCCTGTTTAGGAATTCAGCACTGTATTTGCTTTCTCCAGAGCTGTATCACTGATCATGGCTAGATTGTTATCTATTATGACACTTAGCTATTTTTTCTGCCATACTTGCATTTCCTGTATTTTTGCATTGAAAATTTATGTTTCTCTTCAAACACACTACCCTCATCTTATCTTGACTACATTTCTTCCATGTACTTTTTCATTCTCCAAGATTACGTTAAAGGTGGTGATTTTATCTTCTGCATTTGTAGCCACCTTCTTGTCCTCTCTTGTTCTTTAATGTTATCTGTGGAGTTAATGAGTACAGAGAATATTCCATCACCCTGTTTTCATAATGTATTCTGTTAAATAATTCAGGGATTAACATTAACCACACATTTCTACTAAGAATTTTATTAATGCAATGGTTATTTCAATTAACTTTAAGTGACTAGACTGAGCATGAATCCTAAGCCTTGGTTTTGACATCTTTCCAGTGATGATTACTTTGCATTAACTCTCCACTTACTAAAATCTGTGTTTAATTATACACTCTAATTTTCAGCACTGTCTGTTACTTGATTCTAACGTGATTTGAATGTTATCTTCCTTTATGTTCAGAAAGTATAAATATCATTTATAAGAATGAAGACACAACTATGGTTGACTGGTGGGGAAATGGAGTAAAACCGGTAGGAGTAGCAACAGAAACATGTCACATTACTTATTTGCTACAGTCTGAATGTTTGTGTTCCCCCAAAGTTTAAATGTTGAAATCTAATCCCCAATATGATGATATTAGAAGGTGGAGCCTTTGGGAGGTGGTAAGGCCATGAGAGCAGAGCATTAACGAATGGGCTTAGTGGCCTTATAAAAGAAACTCCTGAGGACAGCCATTATAAATTAAAAAGCGGGCTCTTTTCAGACACTGTTGGCAGCTTGGTCTTCCTAGTCTTCACGATTTTGAGAAATAAATGATTATTGATTTACACACAACATGTCTATAGTGCATTTTTATTAGTCCTAGTAAACTAAGACTATTATTATTATTTATTAACTCTAGTAAACTAAGACTAATTATTTTATTCTTTCAGCTTATTAATACATTGTGCAATGGACTGGAGATTCAAAGATAAACAATATAGGAGAGACGGTGGGGTTGTAAAGACTTTATTTGAGAGATAAATTATTAGGAATGCAAATAAATAAAGATGTGATATGCTCACTCATGGAGGCGTGGGTTCAGGAGAGCCCATACAAATGGCTTCTATTCTAGAAAAGTATGGAGAGAGCATTCAGGAAAACTTGACCTGGGAACTGACTAATGAATAGAATTGAGTCATGTGTCTGTGTGTGTGTGTGTGTGTGTGTGGGGCTAGAACTAGGAGCCAAAAAAAGGTGGTGTTAGGCAGAGGAGAAACTTGGAGAAAGAAATGCTGACCAAACAAATGTGAATCTTACAAAAAAGGACAGAATTAAATTCTGTGTAGATGGTGGGGCATGGCTTGAGGTGTTGTTTGAAAGGGATACATGTGTAAGCTCTTGAAATGCCTTGTAAGCTGGGTTGAACAGTACCAATAGTGTCCTAATTTTGGATAATTGTGCCATCTACTGAGATCAGAAATTCAATAAGAGCTGCTTTGGTGAGAAAATAGTTTGTTCAGGTTTGGGGAAGCTGAAATGGAGAAATATGTGTGGTTTCAACAAGAGAAGTCAAGTATATAGTAGGGTATACAAATTTAAAATTTGAGAGAGGAATTGAAGAATTCAGCCTGAAACTATGAATGTGCAATTTGTCAAAAAAGGTGGTGGATAAAGCCATGATAGCATCTAGTTCACCTAAAAATGAGCCTACAATGGAGATTGTCATGAGCAGTAGTGTGTAAACTAAGAGCATGGTAAAGAATATGAAACATAACATGTATTTTTATAACAGAAAGAGTGCTCGGTTCTGTTCAATGTGTTGATATTGCAAAAATACTCTGTTTTGGGGGGATGTTGGTAGGAGACTTGGGAAAACACAGTTTAAGTAGAGAAGTGGCATCATAAATCCAAATAAAATCAATAGAAGAATAAATGTGAGTGAAATATTAATAATAAAGACACTGAGTAAAGACAGTTATTTCAATAAGTTTGATCTTCAGAAGGGGAAAAAATCTCAAAGCCAAAATTTCCTTGAGATGCAAGAAGAATTCTATATTGTCAAAGATGGGATGATGAATCTTATTTAAATGCAGAAATGAAGGAAGCTGTTGCTATGGTCTGAACATTTATGCACCCATCAACATTTATGTTGAAACGTAATTCCCACTGTGGTGGTATCAAGAGGCAGGGCCTTCTGGGACATGATTAATTCATGGGGGCTCTGCCCTTATGAATGGATTAGTGCCTTGTAAAAGAGCTGGTAGGAACTAATGTAGGAACTTTTTTGTCTTTCCACCCTTCCATCAGGTAAGGCCATAGCGTTTGCACCTTTTGTCATGTGAGGATGTACCAGGAGGGTCCTCAAGAGACACCAAATGCTAGTGCCTTGGTTTTAGACTGCTCAGCCTCCAAAACTACAAGAAGTAAATTTAAGATTGGTTTGTTTGTTGGTTTGTTTGTTTTGAGACGGAGTCTCGCTCTGTTGCCCAGGCTGGAGTGCGGTGGCGCGATCTCGGTTCACTGCAAGCTCCGCCTCCCGGGTTCCCGCCATTCTCCTGCCTCAGCCTCCCGAGTAGCTGGGACTACAGGCGCCCACTACCACGTCCGCTAATTTTTGGTATTTTTAGTAGAGACGGGGTTTCACCATGTTAGCCAGGATGGTCTCAATCTCCTGACCTCATGATCCGTCCGCCTCGGCTCCCAATATGTTTTTTAATAAAATGCCTAGGCTCAGGTATTTTCTTATAGCAGTACAAATGGACTAAGACAGCTGTGATGAGTTAGAATTTAAAGAGAAGAAATAAAAAGAAGAGCAGAATCTCTGTAAAGGCAAGATGTCCTGAAATACAGAGGTTAATTCGAAAAGACACGATACACTTCATCTTCATAAGAAGAGAGAATGGGGGAAAAAAAGAGAAATAAATACAAGTAGTCCTGTATATTTGACAGCAGGAAGTTGAAATATTTTCTTCCTTTTATTTTGTTGACAAAATAACATGTTAATCTGTAAGACAGAAGTAAGGGCAAAGAGGTTTGGATACTGAATTGGTCCCAGAAGCTCTGAAAAACATACAATCATGAATGGGAGATTAAGGAACTGATTAAGGAACAACAGAATGATTGCTGCATAAACTTGGTGCCTCCATCAACTAAATGAGAGAGGAAACCAATTACTGTATGTGGATTGACACTTGACAGACAAGAGTACAATAGTTTTCAAGGAAATAGCAGCAATTGCAAACGTTTCTAAATTATAGAGTATTTATCATTGGGTTCAGGGAGTAGTGTATTCCAGGGTGTTCCAGTATGTTTAAGAAAGACTTTAGAGAATGAACAAGAGGTTGACAAAATTATTAAGTCCCAAGAGGAAAGATGGATTAGACAAGCATCCTAAGCTCCATGAACTGCTCCAGTCCTGACAGGAAGAAGAATAACTATAATAATGGTACTAACAATCATAAAGATAGTAGCTAAGGTATATATGTCACACGTTGTCATATTCTACGCAAATTATCTCATATAATCCTGTCTGCAAAGTTATACAATAAAATTATCATTTTCTCCATTATGCAGATAAAAACAAAACAAAACAAAACAGAAGCAATGGCAGAAACACAGGATAAGGCCTCCAAGTCAGGGCATTCTGGGATGTTTTAGTTTATTGGATATAACAGTGATATTTGTATTAATGGAAGCTTAGGGGCATTAAGTTTACTGACTGTATCTTGGTTACCATACATAAAACCCAATCATCTCTTCCTCAAGGGAGATAGCACAAATTGACCTAAGCAGTTAGTTTTCCAGCTTAAAATTCAAAATTGGTTTTCATATTAGGTTTTCATAATCTCCTTGTAAACTGACAACCAAGAAACTAAAATTGGAGTTACCCTAGGACATCAAATATACGATACGGGAAAAAGAACTAAAAGTCAAAACTAAAACTCTAATTTGGAAAAGAAAGATTAAGAAACATACTGCATTTATTGACCCAAGAAAATTATCAAATTTCCCAGGTGGAAGGAGCGAAAACTCTCTCCTCTGGCTGTAAGGTTAATTTCTTAACTAGTCCATCTGCTAGACTCTTATTCTATGCTGGTATGACTCTTTTGTTCAATGCACTTTGTGGTCCCTGACTTTGTTCCCTGGAGGAATTTTGCTTATATATTTCATTAGCAAGCTAGAGTAAAAGAAAGCTTGGGAAAAACTTAAGAGATTGTACTCATCTCGGGATGATGGTGATAGCAAGGAGATGGATTTCTCTGACAAAAATATTAATTGACAAATTGTGAGGTTCTATTGGAAATTACTGTCAAAGGAGCACAATATTTTAAAAATTGCTTCTAAGATTTAAACAAACTATGTAGTAGAATAGCAATGACACCAAAAGTAACAGAGTTTTTTACCTCTCCTCTGAAGAAATTAGTCTATCCAGCAGCACAATGTGAGAAAACAATGGTATTCCAGAAATAAATTTGACCTTTGATTATTACCTGTGATTAATATACTTAAGTAATCAAAACTACTGTGATCTAAATGTAAAATACAAAACTATAAAACTCAAAACTGTAAAACTCCTAGAAGATACCACAGGAGAAAATCTAGATGACCTAGGGTTTGGTGAAGACTTTTTAGATACAACACTACAGGCACAATCCATGAAAGAAATAATTGAAAAGCTGGACTTCATTAAAATTAAGAGTTTCTGCTATGCAAAAGACAATGAGAATAGAATAAAAATAGAATCTACAGACTAGGAGATAATACTGGCAAAACATACATTTGAAAAATAACTGTTGGCCGGGCACGGTGGCTCAAGGCTGTAATCCCAGCACTTTAGGAGGCTAAGACGGGCGGATGATGAGGTCAGGAGATCGAGCCCATCCTGGCTAACATGGTGAAACCCCGTCTCTACTAAAAAATACAAAAAAACTAGCCAGGTGAGGTGGCGGGCACCTGTAGTCCCAGCTACTCAGGAGGCTGAGGCAGGAGAATGGTGTGAACCTGGGAGGCAGAGCTTGCAGTGAGCTGAGATCCGGCCACTGCACTCCAGCCTGGGCGACAGAGCAAGACTCCGTCTCAAAAAAAAAAAAAAAAAAAGAAAAGAAAAATAACTGTTTCCCAAAATACACAAAAAACATTTAAAACTCAACAGTAAGGAAACAAACTCCCCAATTAAAAAATGGGCTGAAGTCCTTAGCAGATATGTCACCAAGGAAGATAGACATATGGCAAATAAATGTAGTAAATGATTCTCCACATTATGCCTCATCAATATAATGAAAAAATAATAAAACAATGAAATATGATTACACACCTGTTAGAATATCTAAAATCCACAGCACTGACAACATCAAATGCTGGTGAGGATGTGGAGCAACAGGAACTCTCCTCCATTGCTGATAGAAATACAAAGTGATATAGCCACTTTGGAAGACAGTTGGCAGTTTCTTACATAATTCAACTTACTCTTCCCATGAGATCCAACAAGCACTCTTGTTGGTATTTACTCAAAGGAGTTGAAAATTTATATCAACAAGAGAACTTGCACACAGATATTTGTAACGGTTTTATTCATAATTGCCAAAACTTGAAAGCAACCAAGGTATCCTTCAGTAGGTAAAAGGATAAACTGTGCTAAATGCAGCCTGTGGAATGTTATTCAAAGCTAACAAGAAATGAACTACCGAGTCATGAGAAGACATGGAACAGAACTTACATGAACATTACTAAGTGAAAGAAACCAGTCTTAAAGGCTACATACTTCAAGATTCCAGCTACATGACAGTCTGGAAAAGGCACAACTATGAAGACAGTAAAAAGATCAGTGGTTATTGGGGTGTTGGTGTGGTAAGGGACAGATGATCAGCAAAGTACAAAGAATTTTTAGTGAAGTGAAGCAACTCTGTATGATACTACAATTGTGGATACATGGCTTTATAAATTTGCCCAATTCCATAGAGTGTACAACACCAAGAGTGAAGCCTTATATTAACTGTATCCTTGGATAATAATAATTTATTAATGTTGATTGGTCCTTTGTAACAAATGCAGCACGCTGGTGGGGGATGTTGATAGTAGGGGAGGCTACAGTTGTGTGGAGGCAGGGTGTATATGAGAAAGCTGTGTACCTTCTGCTTAATTTTGCTGTGAACCTAAAACTTCCCTAAAAAATGAAGTCTTTTACACTGTTGGTGGGAGTGTAAATTAGTTCAACCATTGTGGAAGACAGTGTGGCGATTCTTCAAGGATCTAGAACTAGAAATACCATTTGACCCAGCAATCCCATTACTGGTTATATACCCAGAGGATTATAAATCATTCTACTATAAAGACACATGCACACGTATGTTTATTGTGGCACTGTTCACAATAGCAAAGACTTAGAACCAACCCAAATGCCCACCAGTGACAGACTGGATAAAGACAATGTGGCACATGTACACCATGGAATACTATGCAGCCATAAAAAAGGATGAGGACATGTCTTTTGCAGGGATATGGATGATGCTGGAAACCATCATTCTGAGCATGCTAACACAAGAACAGAAAACCAAATACTGCATGTTTTCACCCATAAGTGGGAGTTGATCAATGAGAACACATGGACACAGGGAGGGGAAACATCCACAGCTGGGGCGTGTCACCCAGACCGTGGGGACTAGGGGAGGGATTTAGCTTATGAGAAAACCTATTTGTAGATGGGACGTGTTTGATGTGGTGCAGCCAAACACCAATGGCACGTGTAATACCTAATGTAACAAACCCTGCATGTTCTTAATTGTAGCCCAGACTTAAAGTATAAAAAAATAGGGGCCCAGGGCGCAAGTGGGCTCAAGCCCTGTAATTCCCAGCACTTTGGGAGGGCCGAACGGTGCGGATCAGAGGTGGTCAGGAGATGGGGGGACCATTCCTGGCTATACGGTGAAACCCCGTTCTCTTACTAAAAATTTACAAAAAAAAAAAAAAAAAAAAAAAAAAAATAGCCGGGCGACGGTGCGGGGCGGGCTTTAGTCCAGCTACTCGGGAGGCTAGCCAGGAGAATGGGCCCTGAAAACCCCGGGAGGCGGAGCTGTGCAGTGAGCTGAGATCCCGCCACTGCACTCCAGCCTGGGGACAGAGCAAGACTCCGCCTCAAAAAATAAAATAAAATAAAATAAAATAAAATAAAATAAAATGAAGTATATTAAGCATTTAAAACATGCTGCTATAATCTTAAATATGTTACAACAACGTATCTATAAAATATGAGCCCAGCACACTTCCACTGTGTGACTCTGCTAGCTCATATGAAAAAAGTATGTGTATGTGTGCATGCATTCATATGCAACTTGCAAAGCCAACAAATGAATTCTGAAATTAAGACTTTGGCTGATGGTGTCTTGAATGTTATTTCTCAAATGACTATGCAATACTTACCAATTTAAACTCCATTTATAATTATTTCTAATTCTTTGTCAACAAACAATATTATTGCTTCTCTTTTATTTGTGCATACTCTAATATTCCTTTCTGATATATTTGTGAGATCTATTCATTAGCACTGGGAATTACTATACCCCTCCTTGTCTTCTGTGCTAGTACACTCGACATTATTTGTTTCCCTATTCAATTACAGATATTAGACATTTGTATACTTTATAGTCCAGTTAACTCAATTAAGTTTTCAGCTGGTTGGTTTACTATCCCTTTGTATCATGAAACTTTTATAACTTTATTTGGATTCCCATCACATTACCTACTTGAATAAACTTAAGAACATGTGATTGAATCATTGGAATTTTATGGATTGTTGGTTCTGTTTGTAAGTAAGGTTACATATTGTTTCCCTTTTCTCTCAGTAATTTTCTCTCTTTCCCATTATGCGTTTAGGCCTACTGTATTCTGTGTTCACTGGTTCTGGGAATGGGTGTCACTCTGAAGAAAGCAGGAAAGAACCATTAATAACCTTATAGAGATTTTCATGCCCCAGAGTTATAAATAATACACCCAGTGTCACCCATGCCCTGAAGCCTGATATGTGAATACAGCTATTCTCCTATGAAAAATAGCCATTATGAGAAAGGATCAGATTAGTGGCAGCCCACACAGATGAGTGAGGAAGTCTCAGAGGGCTCCCATGTGCACAAACTATTTGAAGGAGAAATGGAACTATGACACTGCAATCATGTTCCAGATTATTGATAACTGGTGGAGGAGAAAGGAATCCTGTTGTTTAATTTGAGTGTGATTTATCTTCCATCATCTTAGAAGAGTGGGGGTTCAAATTATAATTTAACTTGAGTTATGAAATATTTATATATTTAAAATAGTTAAGCTTATGGTTTCTCATCTGTTGTGAAATAAACAAAAAACAAAGAAAGAAAAAAGGAAGGAAGGAAGGAAAGAAAGAAGGAAGGAAGGAAGGAAGGAAGGAAGGAAGGAAGGAAGGAAGGAAGGAAGGAAAGAAAGGGGGAGGGAGGGAGGGAAGGAGGGAAAGAAAGAAAGAGAGAGAAGGAGGAAGAGAGAAAGAGAAAGAGAGAGAGGGAGGGAGGGAGAAAGGAAGAAAGTAAAGAAGGAAGGGAGGAAGGAGGGAAGAAGCAAGAAGGGAAAAAAGAACGGGGAGGGAGGGAAGAAAGGAAGGGAAAGAAGAGGCCCTCAGTTATTATTCTTATCTTCTTTCCCATATTTTAGCTGTTACGTATTTGACTTGTTGATTCACCATTCATTGAAATAATAATCTAGCAATAATCATATTCAATTGTATACATGAGCTTAATAGGTGATGCAAATAAATGAGGCTAACAGGCCATGAAGAATTACTTTTTTATTTTATTTTGTTTTCAATCCTGCTTCTTCTATGGAGAATTTTAAGTGACAGCAATGCTTGAAGGGATGGGAGGAGGGCAAAGATTGAAGATCCTTTTTAATGGAGACTGCAGTTTCTTTGTTCTAGCTAGTTATTGCATTTTGAAAATGCAAGCCATATATGTCTACTTTTTTTTTTTTTTTCAGAACAAGCTGGAAATGCTCTTTCTTTATCCCTAAACTGACAATATTGAAAACATTGTGCAAGACAAAACACACCATGTCTATATTTTCATCCTGCTTTTGTATATCATTTTGTGTTCTCTGCTTTTGGAGTATTTATTTTCAAATATATATACAGCATGGAAAATCTGTCATATATATTACAAGGTTGCTAAATAAATAGAGTAACCAGGAATCCTCTGGTTGAAGTGCTGAAAGGGAAGTCAGTGTTCCCATGTCTCAACCTTTCTTTCCACCAAGGGTGCCTCCAAAGAACAGAGGTTCAAGGTCACAGGCCAAAAGAATTCCATGTTGTTGTTTTTAGAAAAGCCAAATGAATAAACTATTAGAGTGAACAGCTCTCAAATTAAGAAATTAAAAAGGCATTTATATAGAAACTTGGGCATCCAGTAGCTTCAATGCTACTAGTGAACTTTCAAATACTTTAAGATTAAAGCATAAGACTAATAGACAAACATACTTGAAACAATATTGCGACTGTGGAATCCTATCAGAATCCTTAAAAATCACTATGCAAAGCAGGGGAGAAGTGATATTTTGCTTTATTTTCTGACACTCAAGTAAGTCCCTTCATTATTTTTAGAAGACTTTGCCCTGTATTTTATACTTTACCTTTTCAGACACGTACTATCCCCTTATCCAATTTAATCGTCAACACATCCTGAGTGGTAAGACGAAAATCCTTATTCACGCTTCATTTTTGCATTCTTTTTTCTCATTTGCCTCTGTCCAGGGGCACTAGAAACTTCATAATTCCCTGTATTCAATGGGAAGCTCATAGTTCCTTTTATTACTCAGTATTCACATTCAAAAAGTCTGTGCTATTTCTGTGAACGTTTGGAAAATTGGCTGCCCTTGATTACATTCTCTTAGAACCCAATATATTAATTGCATATTAAATAGCAATATTAACCCTTACAAATAAATAACTGGGACTTCAGAAGCTACTGCTTATCATATTGCCTCTGCAGCCTTTTAGGGGCAATGATACTACAATCTATATATTAGTAACACCAATGGCAAGGAATTAAGATGTGACCTACTAGAGGGCCATATTGCTTAAAAGTCCAGGATTTTAGCTTACTTCAGACAGTGCCATGTAGATGACACACAGTCAGTCTGAGCTCTGAACTCCAGACAACTCCATGGGAAAGAAGCTAATGTCCTTGCTGTAACAGATCAAAAACTGCAATCTCTGAAGGATGTCTACACTGTCACAGCAAGTCATGGGGGGAATATTCTCCTGGGTCTGTTAGCTGTTCTAATTTTAATAATTCAAGCAAATGTAAGATTTACAGGATTGGGCTAAAACAGTTTGCTTACTGTAAAAGTCTCCTTTTTTTTTTTCTCTCCTTTGGAATTATTATTCAGAAAACACTTCAGGTATTAGGGAATCATCGATTAATTATAATAATAATTATAATAATAACCTAGTAGTTATTATTTTTAAAATGCTGTTTTTTTTCTAAAGAAACAATTGATTTTATGAAAGCACGTTAAACATTTAACACATTCTTTCATTCCTGAATTCAAAAGTATTTAGTGAGTGTTCACTATATGCCAATCACTGACTATTGTCAAACCATGTCCATATGAGGAGGAATGAGTCACCATCCCTAACCTCAAGAAAATTATTCCCTGGTAAAGGAGACAAATATATGTACCTTATAGCACAGCATTCTTGGTGCCAAAAGGAGTATGAGTGTAGTGGTATGGTTGCTCTATGAGAAAAAAATGCTGACATCTGCCTTGGGAATTACTGTTAATGATATAATAGAAATCAGCCAGTGGGCAAAGTGGTGAAAAGCATTCCCAATAGATTAAAGACACAAAACAGTTAAAAATCATTGAGAATTTAGAGAACTGTGAGTGCTTCAGTATTACTCAGGTGCAGCACATAAGGCTAGAAAGTTAAGTGGAGTTATATTTTAATAGCCTTGTAAGTCAAACCACATTCTACCTTGTAGGTAATAGCAGGCCATTACAGTAGTGACTCCTAATCTGGAGTGTGCATTTATTCACCTCCTAAGTTGAGAGAGAGAAAGAGAGAGAGAACGCCTATATTGAGATTCTATTTTAGTAAGGCTGGAATAGTAGTGTTTGGGAATCAGTATTGATCATTATCATTATTATTTTAATAACCTTCATCAGGGGTCCTGACTTGGGCTGCTGGCTAAAACTCACATCATTTAAGGGTTTTATGACAAGGGAGTAGCACAATTAGATACTTATTTTATAAAGCTTCTTTTGGTATCTATATCAATAATGTGTCATAGGGGAAGTAAGCATAAAGACCAAAAGACCAAATAGAAAGCTATTGTACCTGTCCAAGTGGGAAGTGATAAGTATCAAAGTCTATGAACAGGAATTGGAGGCTGGGCACGGTGGCTCAGGCCTGTAATCCCAGCACTTTAGGAGGCAGAGGCTCCTAAAGAACTCCTGAGGTCAGGAGTTCGAGACCAGCCTGACAAGCATGATGATACCCCATCTCTACTAAAAATACAAAAATTAGCTGGGCATGGTGGTGAACACCTGTAATTCCAGCTACTCTGGAGGCGGAGTCAGGAGAATCACTTGAATCTGGGAAGTGAAGGTTGCAGGAGAATCGCTTGAACCTGGGGAGGGGAGGTTTCAGTGAGCCAAGATCGCACCATTGCACCCCATCCTGGGCAACAAGAGCAAACTCTGTCTCAAAAAAAAAAAAAAAAAGGAATTAAAAATTAAGGAGGCTCACAAAGATAGTACCTATAATATACGTATATATATATTTACAAATGGGAATGTATGAGAGTGCTTATTTAAGGCAATTCTAAATTTCTGATACAGACAGCTGGAAAATTAAGTGTACAATAAATCTGACTTGGAAACAATTCATTAATTAGAAATGGGCATTTTAAAAGACCTCATTTCTGTTATATATTACATGTGTGTGTTTGCCACAAGTTAGAAATAGAAATTATTAACTAAGGGTTTTATTTAAAAAATAAAAGGAGCCTGGAGTTCCAAAACAATTAATAATTATCAGATATTCAATTATATTGTTTATTTGGTGAAATCTAGATTATTCTGTGAGCATGACTCACTATATTGGACAGTCATTTGACTGAGTACAAGATCTGATATGAGGTTAGAGAACAGGGAGGAAAACAGAAATGTCAGTAATAGCATCTGTCCTAACTACTTAATGGGAAAAGACACAGATTCGCAGCCTGCTTATTAATGACATATATGTAGTCTACAAGAACTAAGGGTCAGATGTGGTGGCCTGCACCTGCAGTCCTAGCTACTAGGGATGCTGAGGCAGTATGCTGAGCCACTGACTGAAGCCTGAGTGACAGAGCAAGATTCTGTCTCTTACAACAACAACAGCAATGAAGAATTAGGAAATTGTAATCTGGTGAGATAGCCATTTCCATTTGAGGAAGGGAGTGCTTAGGGATCCCATCGTCCATAGCCAGTATTACCTAATATAACTCTTTTCACAAATAACTCTTCTAGATAATCTCTGGGCAGTGTCTTTCTCATCAAGAGCCAGCATTCTTGCCATGGCTGATGTTTCTCCAATCTCTACCTAATGCTTTTCCATTATTTTACTGTTTTTAAATGTATATTTTACTTCAGTAACTAAGGTTTTTCAAATACGGATCTAAATGGCTAAATAATTGCTTCCCTAGTCAGTTCTTACTTGTTCCATCCCAAGAAGATAAATGTAATTTAAAATATCATAGAGTCCAAATGCTAAGAAATACATTTCAGAATAATTCCATATAGTCTCTTTGCCTTTTGTAACACTTCTTTTGCTCTCCTAGGAAACTTTTATTTTAGAAATAAGAGGCATACTTCTTTTTTCTTTTTCTACTGTGGTGTTAAATATAATGGGGTGGGATGCAAAATATATAAAGAAAATTTTTTTTCTGTTATTATTTCTTCATAAAATCCTAAGATGTTATTATACCTAAAAGTCAGTTTTCTAATGGTAGTATATTACATAGTTTAGATATGCTGAATGAAAACTTAAGATGATATATACGTTTTCAATGTATGGGATTTAAAACAAGCCATGTCTAAATAATTTAGAAGCCGCCTCATTCTTGTAGCATTTTGGATTAAAATATAAGAAACATCCCCAACATAATTTAATAGTGCATTTTAAATTCAAGATCTAAATTCAATGAAATGTTAGAAAATATTAAAATATTTCTATTAAAAAGTAGACTAACCAGAGTTAATAATCAAGAAGGGTAATTCTAACATCAATCAATTAACAATAGTATTCTCCATGAATCATATCTAGGTCATTTTTCTCCAAAAATTTCATATATATACATATATATTTGTACGTATATAATATATATTTCTATATTGTATGTGTGTGTATATATATATATACACCAAACTTTGCATAGCAAAAATTTAAAAATATGCAGTGTGTACACATTTTTCCCAATGCCTGAAGGCACTGAGATAGAAACCTCACATTATCCTTGATTTATCTTTCTATGATGAATTGTTGACTATCACAGATTTGCATTAAACATGGGACAATCTAAAACAAGATTCATAACAATGCCACATACTTATTGTACTTTTGCTACAGTAAGTTTAATGAATGAATCTCAAACTCTCTGCAGGAGGCAAGTGTTCCAATTCCTCCATGTCTTGCTGAGAATGACTTAATCTCAGTAAAAGGACCAAATTGCAGGCACATCTGGCATGAAACAACACATGCACTACAGCCCTCAATATAGTGAATCACTTCACACTGAGCCCTGGCATGAGTCAGGTGTTGACAAGGGTCCTTGCAAAGCATATACACTAATATATCTAATAATAATGAACAGTTATTATCAGAGTTAGATAATCTTCAGACATTTAGCAGTATGCCTGAGAGGAAGTATTACTGCTAACTTTCATTGATGTTGCAATATCTGCAAAAACTGTAATCAAGTTAAAGCTGTTCATACCCTCCCCTAGAAGTGTATCTTTTTCAGTCTTCTTTACAATTATTATGCTGTATTCCGGGATTCTAGATCTCATGTCTAATTTTGGACAGATTTTAGTTCATTATAAAAAGCATTAATGTGAATTGCTTCTGTGTTCCCTTGATTTATAATACATGGCTTTATATTAACGGATGTAAGAACGCTGTCTATTGAAAATCAAACGAGGCAAAAATAATATATATAACTTTGTAGATTTAGTTGGGGAAATGTACATATGTTTCTGTTTTTTATTTACAACATACACATAATGTTTCTAACTTGTATCAGTTGACTTTAGTTGTCTTCCAGCCTGCCCACCTCACACTTGTATTATACATATTCTTATCCTAAAAGAATTATAGTCTTATATTTTTATCCTAAAATATATTCTATATAGCATACATTCTTTATCTCTATCTAAAATATATTCTTATCCTAAAAGAATTAACACATAGTGTAAACAAAATGTTTAAAGTGCTGTAAAATGTGAGAATCAGAAGTGTTATAAAATTATGTCCAATTTTTTAATCAATATGCCACTATTTTAAAAGTATCATTCATATTTGTATTATATTTTTATATGTATTTACAAGACCACACAAAGTGAAGAGTGTTTTGAATGGATCCCAAATAATTATTTTTAAACTTTTGCTTTTATGCTTAATAGACAGATCAGAACACATGCTATTTGGTCAAATATATAATAGGACAAATTTAGCTACTAAAGTAAGGAAGGGTTTTACAAGTCTTATTATTTTTTTCTTTGGGTAGCTAGTGTCTGGATTCAGTATTTCAAATCTTTGGGAAAATTGTTTAATTTTACATAGTATACTTGTAAATACTTATAAAATAATAATAAATACTTGTAAGAGCTAGTTTCCTGTTTTTGTATTCATGACAATCACTGCTTAGTATCATGAGAGTCCTTACGAAAATGCAACACATTTTCGTTTCTTCTTTATTATTAATGTATTTAACACTATAGAGTTGTGAGTTGAACATAAACCAGGAACTTTGAAAGAATGTAAACAAAACATAACAACAAAATGGCCCTAAACATAAGCTTTATAAAGTCAAACTGGTGATAACATTCTGCATTTGTTTTTTACCCACATCACCTTCTAAGGAAAACCATTCATTATTCCCTCCCCTATTCTACATGGGCAGCATCCTCAATGGCCAATTTTATATCAATTAATGCATATCTTCTCTTTTATGGTCATAATGATCAGACCAGAAAGTGGATACACTACCAAGTTTGTGGATATATTGAAAATATATTGAAAATTCTGTCATCATTAGATAAAAGATATCATGTATGTAGGTTTTCGTACTTAAGGATTTATACTAAGAACATTGAGGAATGTGCCTCCCCATGGTGCAGAATCTTCGGCAGGGTTTTGAGTTAGAAAAATAAAGACAATTATGGAGCATATGTCCCTGAAGGGTGGGAAACCACCTTGCCATCTCTTTGGATTCTGAGTGGCAAGGGCATTTTGAGGTCAGGGATGTCAAATGAGGGTAGGTTGAACAGGGCAGCTTCAAAGAGAAATTTTTCTGGTACAATCAGTGAAACAACTGCTGCCTAGATAAATTCTATTCTTTATGAGAGCGATCTAACTCTATAAAGGTTGATATAGTGACATCCAGTTACATTTGATGATCATTAGTTTGCGCTGAAGTAAATCCATAGTGACCCACTGCTCATCAGAACAACTTAAGGTCTCAGAACGAAAAATGCCAGCCTCAGGCATAAGTGAAATTCTGTGGAGAAACATTGTCTTACAGAGTAGCTCTCCAGCAGGCAGAATCCTAAAAGTCAGATGTGTTATCTAAAGAACTTAATCTACTGTAAAACACACACATACACACATGCACACGCGCACACACACACACACACACATACCAAAAACAAATGAATAAACCAAAAAGAAGAAAACAAGAGAGGGAGGAAGGAAGGAAAAAGAGAGAAAGCCCATGTAATTAACTGCCTTACTAGATACTTTATCTTGACAGATGGTTGTTTTAGAGAGGCAGCCAGAACTTTGTGCTGTAAGCCATCCTTTCTCTCCTTCCTTAAAAAGGAAGTGCTTCTGCAGTCTTGCTGCTCTTTTCTAATTATTTTATATGGTAGTGTTATTGGTGTTAACATTCGCTATTTATTCCATAGGCTGCCAAAAATTAGAAAACATGTCTAAATATAATTCATATGAGCTACGAACCTATGAACTATGAAAATGGTGAATATGACTTGAATTTTGGGGCTGTAAAACTAAAACACTTCGAATGGTTGTGACCCTTTATATCCGCATGTATTCCTCACTTTTTCTTAAGAAAGGGATATGATGTCTTTGGTGGTATGCATGGTGGTGAGATCAACATTTAGGTAGAAGTATATTGGTAGTTAGAAAATAAAAGTGTACATAATAATGATTAAAAGTTAAAATGTTTTGAATTAATCTCAACCTCATACATACACCTTCCTAATGTAAAGTTTTTGATCTACTGCTCCTTTAACTAGATAGTCTCAATTTTAAACATGTCGTCATAGCACCAGAATAAACAATAAAGAGCAATTAATCTGAAGACTACTCAATTATATATGTGGACTCTATCACCTTTCTTACAAAATGATGTAGCTTAATCATTCGCAATGTTTTTCCAAACTAAGAAACAGATATATGATGGCAGTGTGTTGTTGGAGTTATAGCAAACAGACTATGAGGAAGCAGTGAAAGCAGAATACCCTGATGAGCCAGGTGCAAATTAAAGCAATGTGGGGAAAGTGTTGTGCAGCGATGCACAAAAGTTGAAAGTGAACTAAGTCGTGAAAAGAAAAAAGAGCATGCAGTTGGGTTGTGCAGTCCACGAAAAATGGTGTTTCATGGGTTCTGGTTGTCCAGTTGCTATAGTTGCTTTGAAAGTCAGAAGTAGCTGCACTGTTAATCTCTTTGAGGCCAGGCTCACTATGAGTCATGTTCTGGAATACGCATAAGAGCTGCCTCTTCTTTATTTAGCATTATGCAGTCCAAATAACAAAACCCATTAGTCACTATTCCTTGAGACCAAAATAATAATAATAATAATAATAACAAATAAATGAAAGCAAATTGAAGCAAGTGTGCTATAGAGTGAATTCACAACTGATTTATGATTAGGAGGTAGGAAAGAAATCAATGAGAGAATGATATTTGAGGTGAGTCAAGTAAAGATTGTAGAGATCGTCAAGGCAAAGAAAACAGTCCATAGTCCAAGTAAATTTATGTAGCATTCTGAAGTTTAGGGAATTAAAATGACTTTAGTGTAACCGAAGTACAAATTTCTAGATACAGCCATTTGAAAAATGTGTTTAGAGATAGAACCAGGGGTCAGATGATGGAAGGGATTACATCTCATTCTCTGGAGTTTGTATCTGATGTCTAAAGTAGTGATTATTCACATTTCATACAGGCAAGTGATCTGTCTAAACATGCATTGAAGAAAGATCCTTTGAAGAGCCCAGTGAAGAATCCTGAAAGAATCCAGAAAGGTCACTGTAGTCTCTTACAGTACTCCAGGTTATAGATGGATATATTAGGTAGGTGTAAAAGGAATTGCAGTTTTTGCCGTTAAATGTAATGGCAAAAGAAGTTAGAATTAGCAGACTGAGTAACTGGCTAGATGTGAGGAGCAGAGTAAATAGCGGGCCTAGAATGATATCCGGGTTTTGCAGTTGACTGAATGAAGAGAGGTGCTATTCTCAAAGATTGTGAGAAGAGAAAATTAGATTGGGAGGGAACTAGGTCAAGCAGTAACTGGCTTGAGTCTGGCCATGTTGCAGTTGTGGTGGCAATACACTTAATAACAAGTGGAATTAAGCACAGTTATAGCAAACATTCTGCTTGCCATTTCCACTGAGATGTCTGATACACATCACCATACCACCTTCACAGCTGAAATTCTCATTCTGCTTATTTTCTCATTACCCTAAATGGATATAATGTCCATGAAAATAAGGGCTGCATTTGCTTTGTGGACCACTCTATTACCTGCCCAGCATTGCCCCAAAGCCCCAAATATCCATATAATAAATCTTTAAAAGATAAGTGAATAAAAGAGATAAAGGCTGAAATTAGAAAGTTGATTGTTACCAGGCTAGAGATGGAAGCTAAAACCTTCGGTGTAAATGAGATTGTTCAGGAATTAAGAATAGTGTGTTCTGTCTATGAGGCAATAAAAAAAAAAAGATAATATTGTTATATTTCCTTTCCTCCTAGAATACCTAGAATGTAAATCCTAGAGTTAAGGATTGATGAGAATAGGAGACTGAAACACGTATCTAATGAGCATCAGACAATGTGCTGGCCACTTTACATATCTATGACCCCGGCATAAGGTCTCTGAGAACCTCATCATGTTTTCTTTGATTGATTCATACAAATTTTAGAAAAAAGTAAGCATTAAAGCTTGAATGTGTTAATATATACTTTCTTCTATCACAATGGAAATATATCACATGCAAGTATGCAAGCTGCACCTGATTCAAAAAATAGCTACATCAATTTCAGCAAAAGAGTAAAATAATTTGTTTTGGGAAAGGTTTTGTTTTTGAATACATTAAGCACTAAAATTTACATCATGGCTAGGTTTACATGTTTTGCATAAGCCTGAGTTTGACTAGCAATAAAAAACAAAATCCTACTGTTACAATATCTGAAAAACAATTGTCATAAGAAAATTTGTAACTGATATTCATGCTTCCATTGCAGAGACATCACTAACAGAATTCAAAGCTGATAGCACAGCTGTATCTTGTATTCAGTTTTGTTCTTCTGATATATGACACTTCCTTGCTATGAATCATACCAAGACTTGGACATTACCAATGTGACTACTATTTAGTTTTATATAAAGCTATATTGTTTTTTATTTTCTTCCAGTTTTAGTGTGACCTTTATTTTGCTTATGGCATCCTTTTTTCTAGCTTTACTGAAGTGTAACTAAAAGTAAAAAAAAAAGTACATATTTTAAGCTGTATCAAATAATTCGGTATATTTTCACTTTGTGAAGTGACTACCACAATCAAACTAATAAATGCATCTATACGCTCACATACTTTTACTTTTATGTGTGTGCACGTGTTGTGAGATCACTCAAGAGCCAGTCTCCTAGCAAATTTCATATATAAAATGCATTAATTAACTATAGTAACCATAATATACATTAGATCCTCCAAACTGATTAGTCTTATTACTGAAATTTTGTATTGTTTGAGCAAAATCTCCCAATTTCCCGCACACTCTAGCCACTGGCATTACCATTCTGTTTGTGAGTTTGACTATTTTAGATTCGATACCTAACTGAGCTCATACAGTGTTTATCTTTTCTGTCTGACTTATTTCACTTAGCATAACTTTCTCCAGTTTCATTCACGTCGTTATAAATTGCAGGATTTTCTTCATTTTAAATGGTGAATAATATTCCATTTTGCATATGTGTGCATACAATTTTAAAAATGTATTCATATATTGACAGATATGTTTCCATATTTTGCCTATTGCGAATAATGAGCATGGTAGTGCACATAGCTCATCTTGTTACTAATTTCATTGCCTTTGTATATATACCTGGAAAGCGTATTGCTGGATTATATGAATATTCTATTCTTTATTTTTTTGAGGAAACTCAATACTGTTTTTCATAATAGCTGTGATAATTTACATTTCCAACTACAGTGTATAAGGGTTCTCTTTTCTCCGCACTCTAGACAATATTTGTAATTTCTTGTCTTTTTGGTACTAACAATCTTAACAGGTGTGAGGTGATGTCCTGTGCTTTTGATTTGCATTTCCCTGATGATTAGTGATGCTGACCAACATTTCTCGCATTTGTTGGTTATTTGTATGTCTTCTTTGGAAAAATGTCAACTCAGGTCCTTTGCCCCTGCTTTTTTTCTAACTTCCATCGCCTCAAATATTTATCATTTCTTTGTGGTGAAAACATTTAAAATTCTCTGTTTTACTACTTTGAAATGTATAAGACTTCATTATTAACCATAGTCACCATGTTTTCCAATAAATATCAAAACATATTACTTACATGTAACTGAAACTCTGTGCCCATTGACCGATGTGTCCCTTTTCTCCATCTACCTTTACTGCTGGCACCCCACACCATTTTCACTCAGGTAAATTACCTTATTGCTGTTGAGTTTTATGTATGTCATACATATCTTAAATATTAGCTCCTTATCATGGTTTACCCCCATTGTATCATTTATTTTTTCTCTATTATATGGTATATTTGCCCCTTATTATATGGTTTGCCCCTATTATACGGTTTATACTGTATTAGCCCCTATATATGGTTTGAAAATACTCTGTCTCATTGTGTAGGCTGTCTTTTTACTCTGTTGTTTCCTTTGCTGTGCAGAAGCCTTTTCATTTGATGTAGTTCATTTGTTTTTTTTTGTTTTGTTGCCTGTGCATTTGATGTCATATTAAAAAAATTGCCAAGGCTTCAATGAGTTTTTACATTTAACTTTTTAATCCATTTCAATTAATTTCTGTGTATGGTGTAAGATAAGGGCACAATTTTGTTCTTTGGCAAGTAGCTATCCAATTTCCCTGGCATAATTCATTGAAGAGACTATCATTTTCCCATTTGGTTTTCTTGGTACCCTCGTCAAAGATTAATTTACCATATATGAGGGGAGGCTTTGTTTCTATTTTGTTCTATTGGTCTATGTATCTGTTCTTAAGTCAGAACCATACTGTTTTGATTATTATCATTTTGTAATATAGTTTAAAGGGAGGATGTTTCTCCAGCTTTGTTTCTTTATTGAAGATTCTTTAGGTATTCATGGTCTTTTGTGGTTCCACAAATGTTTCAGAATTGCTTTTCTATTTTGTGAAAATGCTGTTACAGTTTGGATAGGGATTGCATTGATCTGTAGATTGCTTTGGGTAATACAGACATTTTAACATTATCAATTCTTCTAGTCCATGTACACAGAATAACTTTCCATTAATTTTTGTTTTCTTAAATTCTTTCATCATTTTTTATAGTTTTCAGTTCACAGATCTTTCACTTTGTTGGTTAAACGTGTGCCTAAATATTTTATTGTTTTATTGATGCTATTAGAAATAGGATTGTTTTCTTAATTTCTGTTTTGGATAGTTTGCTGTTATGTATAGAAAACAACATATTTTAATGATGACTTTTATCCTTCTATTTTATGAATTATTTTATTGGTTCTAAAAGTATTTTGGTAGCGTGTTTAGAATTTTCGATATTTAAAATAATATGCTTTGCAAACCAAGAACATTTAACTTTTTCCTTTCTGATTTGGATGCCTTTTATTTTTTTTTCTCATCCAGTTGCTCTAAGACTTTCTGTACTATGTTGAATAGAGGTGATAAGAGTGGGCATACTTGCCTTGCTCTTGATTTCTGAAGAAAGTTTCTGGCTATTCACCATTAGGTATGATGCTAGTTGTGAGCTTGTCATTGTGGCCTTTATTAAGTTGAAGTACATTCCTTTTAAAAATAACTTGCTGAGTTTTTTTTTCATAAAAGATTTTTGAATTTTGAATGTATTTTCTGTGTCTATTGAGACAATTACTTTTATTATCCATTCTGTTAAACAGGTGTATCTTATTTATTGATTTACATATGTTGAACCATCCTTAAATTTCACAGATATATCCCACTTTATCATGGTACATTACTTTGTAATAATTTTTTTGAATTGAGTTTCCTAGTATTTGTGACTTCTTCACTCCCCTGGTTTGACGAGTGAGAGGGAGTGTTACAGTTCTTCCACTCCCATAGTTCAGCAAGTGGGAGGGAGTGTTACCATCTTTTCACTCCCATATTTCAGCCAGTTCTGAGCTCTTGTATCACAACCCAGAATAATGAGGGACATGGAAACCAGAGAGTGCATGAGGCAGAGTAGAATTTTATTAAGCAACAGAAAGAAAGCTCTCAGCAGTGAGAGACGACCTGAAAGAGGGTTGCCAGCTGCCAGGCTGAGTCCAGGATTTTTATGGGCTTAGAAAGGGGAAATGAGTGCTGATTGGTTTATGGGTAGGCTTAGAAAAGACGCCTTTCAGAAACAGGAACCAAGCAGGGGCTGAAGTGAAGACTTGGCCAGGACCTTGGCCTGAGACCAATCAGGAGTTAGGTGGGAATATAAGTTCTCATTCCAATCTGCGGACTCTATCCGGAATTGGTAGTTTGGTTTTCAGGCTTCAGGACCTTGCTGGCTTGAAGGTTGAGTTTTGCCAGGGACCCATCACTATCTGTCTAGGAATTTGTCTGCCTCTGATTGCTATCATTTTGTTGAGGTATGTTGAATCTGTGTTCATCAAGGATATCAATTTATAACTTTCTTTCTTTTTTTTTGTAGTATCCTTATGTTGCTTTGTAATAGAATAATACCAGCCCAGAAAAATGAGTTTGCATGCATCCTTTCCTTTTCAATTTTTTCTAAGAGTTTGAAAAGTGTTCGTGTTAGTTATTTAAATGGAAGAATTAACCTGTGAATTCACTGTGAACATCCACTTGGTCATGGATATTTTGTTGTTGTTGTTAGAAGGATTTTATTAAACCTTTAATCTTACTTAATTTTATTTCAGATTTTCTATTTCTTTATGATTCATTCACAGTAGGTAGTATGCTTTAAGAATTTATTTCTTCTAGGTTATTCAATAATTGGATTATAATTTTTCATAGTAGTTTTTATGAACCTTTGTATTTCTGTGTTATCAGTTGTAAGTTCTCCCTTTTCCTTTATGATTTTATTTGTCTTCTCTCTTTTCTTAATATAGACATTAAAAGCTATGCACTTCCATCTTGTAACTGCTCTTGGCATCCAAAAAGCTTTGCTATGTTGTATTTCTGTTTTTGTCTGTAGATACATGTTGATTTTATTTTTGATTTCTTCTTTGACCTATTATTTTTCAAGAATGTGTTTCCTTTCCACATATTTGTGAAATTTCCAATTTTCCTCCTGTTACCTATCTCTAGTTTCAAAACATTGTAGAGAAAATTTACCTGATATTACGTTATTCTTCTTAAATGTATTAACACTTGCTTTGTGGCCTGCCTACTATTCTTTATTTAGAATCACGGGCTCTTATCTTCTCCAAAACCTTCCATATGTATATTTCTGAATTTAAAACATTGCAACAGTAGTTCATTATTCATTGAAATTCTTCAGAGTGTATCAGTAAAATTTTAAATATTTTGTAAAAGTAAATCAATATAAAATGCTATAAATGTAGGTGATTCTGGAAATTGTATTAACTGTACAATAATGTTTACTTTTAGGTCTACCTATGTTTCTCAAACTTAGAGGGAAAGAGCAAGTCTTCTATTATAAAGGTTTCCAAATGCATAAGCTTAGATAATTATTTTCCTCAAGTTTAAAATTTATTTTTTCACAGATAAATTTATTATATAAAAGAATTGAAGTTTCTAATTGAAGAACAAGAAAGGTTCCAATTCAGTTCAAGAGAAACTTTGCTATTTTATTTAGCCATAGATTGTTATGTGTGTGAATATATTTATATTAAAAAACTTGCAAATATTACAAAATATATCATCTAAAACACACAAAAAATTATAATCACGATGTCTAAATAACTATTTATTTTTAGAAATATCCAGGAGTCCAGAGTTTTCATTTTCTTTTTTGGTAAGGAGTCAGATAATAAATAATTTAGACCTTTTAGAATATATACTCTTTCTTATGACTACTTAGCTCTGCTGTTGTAGTTTAAAAGTAGTTAAAACAATTGGCAAATAGAAGGAGTCAACTATGTTTCAATGAATGCATTTAGAGAAATAGACAGCAAGACAGATTTGCCTGGTGAGTACTATTTTGCTGACCTGTGCTCTAGGATTCGAAATATTTTCTTTTATAGGATGAAAAAATTGAGCATCATATAAATAAAATAAAATACTTAATGCATACAACTAGCTAAGTAATGGGAGGATATTTCAAACTAGATCAGATGATCTCTAGCATATTATAGAGTATTAAAGCTCATTTTATCTTTTCACTACTCCATATCTGTGTTAAATTTTGTGATGAATAACCTAACCTACATTAACACATGTTCAAATATTTTCTTCCATTGTGTAGCTATACTTATGGCCCTTGGACCTTTTATCTGCAGGATTAAAGACTAGAGACTAGAAAATGCTGCATAAAACAGAAGGTTTCTCTTTTCTTTTATTGTAAGCTATATAACCTTAAATGGAATGTGAAGAACTCTAAGGTGTTTCATGAGAGCAAATATATTTCATAAGAAATATGGAAAATATGATATACAGAAAGTTCTAAGAATCAGGACAGTTTTGTCTACAGGAAAAAAGGGTTTACACTGATTTAATTGCTATATTCAGCATATGAAAATATGTTCTCATTAGAATAGATTCTAGATTTCTTTACACAGTAGGAATTATAAAAAAATGGATTTTGAAAGTTTCAACTAGCAATCACTGTCTCCTTTTAAATATAGGTTTTTAAGAAAATCATTATATTTTATTTTCTTTCATCAAATTTTAAGAGAATAATATTAGTATATATTAGACATAATACGTAACTGGAAAAAATGTGGCATAGTCCTGATTTTATATCTAACTAGAAATCTAAATTGTGCAAGCTAATTCATTGTTGTATTGTTTCTTATACAGAAAACAGCATCTGTGCACCAGGCTTTCTCATTGAACCTAAAATATCATTGCTTCAAAAACTTCTCAGCTGAATACAGCAAGAAAATATATATCTTTACTGACACATGCACACAGACACACACACAAACCAAGATCAATAAATTCTATGTAACCATATTCATTTATATAAAGCTAAAAAGCTAAATACGAGTTCATACTCATGCCTCCACCTCAAATCCATTACCATATTGACTTTTCTAGACAACTCCTTTGCTTGTATTTATGTATATATTCTTAGTCCAATAGTAAGAAACCTGGCTCCCACAACCTGCCATCCATTAATTCAATTGTTCAGTTCCAGTATATATGTTTATTGATGTAAGATTTTTTAACCCAGACCTCCACTGGAAAAACTTTATCAACTAGAGAACAGTACATATGTATTACACAATAAAATTCATTTCCAAAGTTATGTAAGATGGCAACTTTTCCCTGCATTCCCTTCACTGAGGTTGTTTTATACATTTGAAGTGCAGTTATATTCTCTTGTCACAATCTGCATTCCTTCCAAGATCACATTTTTCCAATTACTTTTAAATGTCACATACATCTTTGTGCTATAGTTTTATAAGTTTTGACAAATACAAAACTTCCTATATGGAATATTAAATAATTATACAGTTTATTTTAACTGCTTTCAAAATCTCTTGAACTTCATCTATTCAACCTTCCTCCTTTTCTGCTGAATGTATGCCAACCACTGATACTTCTATCATTTCTGTATTTTTTTCCTTTTCTAGAACACCGTATAATTAGAGTTGCATAATATGTAGCATTTACACACTGGCTTTTTTATCTTAGCAATATCCATTGGTTTCACTGATTCTTTTCTTGGTTTAATAGCTCATTTATTTTATCCCTGAAAACTTTCCATCGAATGAATGGATAGACCACAGTTGGCTTATTCATTGATCTACTGAAAGACATTTCAGCAAATCTGAATTTTGGAGTATTATAAATAAAGGTGCTATATACTTTCATATAAAGTGTCTTTATTTGCTTGTTTTTGCTTTGATATTTATTGGTTTTGTAGATGTAGGCTTGCAAATTAATTTAATAAATACCTGGAAGTGTAATTTTTGGATAGTATAGTAAAACTATATTTGGTTTTTGTCTTAGTTCATTTTCTGTTGCTATAACAAAATATCATGGCCTAGGTAATTTGAAAACAAAACAAATTTATTTTCTAAACTTTTGGAAGCTGGGAAGTCCAAGAACATGGTGCTAGCATCTGCTAAGAGCCTTCTTACTTTGTTATAGCGTGGCGAAAATGCAAGCAAGCATGCAAAACAGAAAGATTAAATTGGGCCAAATTCCTCTTTCTCATGAGCCCACTTTATTAGGAGCTCACTCCCACAATTACTAACCCACGCCTAAGATGGCAGCATTAATGTATTCATGAGACAAAAGTCTTCACAATCTAATCACCTCTTAAAGGCTCCACGTCTTAATGCTGTTACATTGGCAATTAAATTTTAATATGAGTTTTGGAAGAAACATTCAAATCATAATATCTCTGTAAGAAACCGCCACTCTCTTCTAAATTGACTGAACATTTCACATTCCTACCATCAAGGAATGAAAGTTCATGTCATTCTACATCCTTGACAGCAGTTAATGTGGTCAGTTCTTTGGATTTTAGCTAATCTAGGATGTGTGCAATAATATGTCAATGCTGTGTTAAATTGCAATGCTTTATTGACAAGTGATGTTAAACATATTTTCATATGATTATTTTCAATCTGAATTTTTTTTTCTGGTTAGGTGTCTGTTCATATCTTTTGCCCATGGCGTAATTGTATTGCTTGATTCTTTATTACTGAGTTTTAAGAGTTCTTTGAATATTTTTGATATACATTTTTATCTTTTATGTTTAGCAAATGTTTCCCCTTAGTCTGTGATTTGTCTTATCATTTTTTTTAGTTTCCTAAACACAGTGCAAACTTTTCATTTTAATAGTGCAATTTACAATTTTTAGTTTCATGGGGTAGAGTATTTGCTGTTATATCTAGAAATTCATTACAAAGCCCAAGGTCACCTAGAGCTTCTCCTAGGTTTTCTTATAGAAGTTTTATACTTTTGCATTTTGCATTTAGGTCTGAGATCAACTTCGCGTTAATTTTTGTAAGAGGTAAGTTCTATGTCTAGATTCATTTATTTCTGCATATGAATGTATAATCATTTTAGCATCATTTTTGTAAAGATTCTTTTTTCTCCAATGAATTGTCTTTGCTCGTTTTCCAAAGTTTACCCAAATATATTTCTGTGGCCGTATTGTTTTAGTTTTATGTTCCGTTTCATTGCTCTATGTGTATATTATTTTATACCACACTGTCTTAATTATTTTCATGCTTCATTATTAGGTACATATATCTTTAAGATTATTATGTCTTCTTGAGATTTGCCCTTATTATCATTATGTAATGAACTTCTTTATCCCTGATACCTTGCCTTATTCTGAAGTCTTCTTTGTCTAAAATTACCATATTTATGCTACATTTTATTAGCATTAGCATTATATATCTCTCTCCATCAATTTTATGTTTAGTCTAATGGTATCTCTATATTGAAAGATTTTTGTAGATATCGTATAGTTGGATCTTGTTTAATACTCCTTTAAATTAAAAAATAATATATGATGTTTAGCTGGCGTTTAGACCACTCGTTCTAAAATCTGCCCCAATTGTAGCTGTTTTCCATTTGCTGCATTTGTTGTTGTGCCCCACCCCCACTTCTGCCTTTTAACTCCTTTCTGGCTTAATAGAGCATTTTTTTTTAAGATCCCATTTTCTCTTGTCTCTTAGCATATCTATTTCACTTCTTTTGTAAAAGAAATATGTTTGTCCTAGACTTTGCAATACAATTTTACAACCAATATAAGTCCACTCCAAAATAGTACTATATCACTTCATGGTTTTGCATGTACCTTGAAACACAGCATTCTCAAGTCTCCTCTTCTGTAGCTGGTAATATTGTTGCTGTTCATTTCGCTTAGGGAAGCAATATAGTTACTCAATACAATGCTTATTATTATTTTTAACTAGTGTTATCAATTAGATTAGATGAAATAAAAGTAGTAATTTCCTTTTACCTTAATCTATTCCTTCCCTTATGTACTTTATGTAGATTCAAGTTTCTCATCTATATCATTTTTTTCTCTCTCTGAAATACTGTTTTTAACTTTTCTTTCAGGATAGCCCTGTCAACAGATTTGCTTGGATTTTGTCTGAAAATATTTATTTCTCTTTCATTTTTGAAGGGCAATTTTCTGGTTGTGTTTTCTTTACTTTTCTTCCATACTGTCTTTGCTGCCTATTCTTTTAAAATGAAAAATCCATGTCATTCTTTTACTTGTTCCTCAATATTTTCTATTTTTCTTTTATTTTTGGAACTGCAATGTAATATCCTGGTGTAGATTTTACAGTATTTTTTCTGCTTGGTACTCTGAGAGCTTCCTGTTTGATGTCAGCCATTAATTTTGGGAAATTTCTGGCCATGATGATCTTAAATAATTCTGCTGCTTCATCTTTCCCTCCCCTTCGGATATACCAGTTGTACAAACGCTGCCTTTTTTTGTTTGTTTGTTTAGAATTTTCTCACAGTTCTTGGATTTTTTTTTTCTCTTTGCATTTAAATTTGAGAAATTTCTTTGACATATATTCAAGTTCAGAAAAGCTTTTCTTTACAGTGTCAAGTTTACTAATGACTTACCAAAGGTGTTCTTCATTTCTGTTACAATGTTATTGATATCAACCATTTTCTCAGTATTTTCTTAGTGTTCCCATTTCTCTGCATACATTATCTATCAGATTTTGCATTTTGTACCCTTTTTTAATTAGATACCTTAACATATTAATCACAGTTATTTTAAATTTTCTGACATAATTCTAAATATTGTCATATCTTACTTCAGTTCTAATGTTAGATTTAGTGTGTGTGTGTGTGTGTGTGTGTGTATATATATATATCTTTTGTAAGTTATGTATGATGTTTATGTAATAGGACTGAGATAAGTAGGCCTTTTGTTGTTTTATGTTATTCTGGCTAGAAGTTGTTCTAGGTTTGATGCTTACTGTATCTATGCTCTTGTTTTTTCATTTTTTCGTTCTTCTGTTGCTTCCCTAAAAATTCCTTCCACAATAAAATCTGTGCGTTGCAACCCTTTTACCTGTAATCCAATATTGACGTCTTGTTGATGTGGTGTTAAGATGTAAGGGAGGTAAAGTGTTCTATAATTTTATAATTATGTCTCGGTCTCTTAAGGGTATGTGTTCCTGGTCTATGGTTTTAAATATGCTTTTTATCAGCCTTTAAGTAGGAAAGGAAATCTAGTCAGAATAGGAGTCAGGAATTGCCTGCTCACTGAGTGAGACAAGGCTCTGATAAAGTATTCTCCCCGATGAGTATTCATTTGTTAAGAACATTTTGGTTGTATTTCTAAATGATCACTTCCCTACACTCCTGCCAGAGACCATGAGGGCATTTTTCTTGACAATTCATTGTTATAGGGATGAGAGGAGAGTTTCCAAACACCTTACTTTTCACAAGTAAAATCAGAAACCACTTGCTTTAAAATAGCACTAAAATATATAAATTAAAATATTTCAAATCTAATAGATTATTTACTGGATCCTTTCTCAAACAATTAATTATTACATCTAATTTAGAAAACTCTCCTTTTCCTGCTTTTGCTGGACAACACAAAATCTAAATGCATGTTTTTTCACCAGTGGATAGTGATTCACCTTTCCCATGTCATTAATGTTTAGGTGTTCCCAAAAAACTTTGTAAATGTTGTTTATTACATTTTTACCCTTTTCCACCGACATTCTATATACTCCCATAGCTCCAGTTCATAATTTTGTTGATTATTTTTACCTTTATATTTCCAATAATGTCTTCTCACTTACTATTTAGTACTATACTCAAATTAGTAAACTAATACTCATCCTGTGAAAAATGTCATCTTCTTGCAAACACCAACAAACTTGCTCTCTTTATTGAACATCTCCACCTTTGACAATGACACAATGGTGCATACACATATCATTTTATAAATATTCACGATATTCATAGATACACCCGTCCCTGCAGTTCACTCCTATGATCCCCAAATGTTATTGGGATTCAAATAAAAAGCCCTATTCTTATAGTCATAATATATGATAATTAATTATAGCTGAAAATATAGGAACAATCTACTTTTAAAACATTGCATACTTACTTTTCTCCATTTTGTTATTTGGATGAGTGGGAGTTTATCAGTGTTAATATATTAAACATGAATTTCTCATGTAAGGCAGGTGTAGTGTAATTATTTAATATTTTATACACTGCTTTAGGACATTAAATTTAAAATAATTTCATTATTTTATTTATGCATGTATATATGTGTGTATGTGTGTCTGTGTATGTATTACACTTACCATTGTATGCCTAATGAAGATGATTTAAAATTTGCTAAATGCTGCATATTGTGTAGTAAGTGTGGTAGGAAACAACATTTATTGTTTTACAACATGAAGAGTTATAAAATACAGCAATTGATTTCCCTGGCATAAAAGCTTAGTTTTAGATGTAATTCTTAAAATAATTAAATGCAACATTTCAGTACCTCCTTCAAGGAGAAATTATGTAAATCCATAGAAGAAAATTTGATGGTTTAGGCAGGAGAGTGAAGCTGTATGACACCTGATGGGTGGTGTTGAATCCTATTGATACAGTTAGTAACTGATTCTACAGATCAATAATGGCAATAATCATGGTGATTTACTGTGAAGGAAATATATTTTGGTGGTATTCAGAACTTGACTGACAATATTTAAAAGACGGATTGAATAATCTGTCATGTTAAGCTTCTTAGGAACACTTTAATGTATCTTTGATTTGCTGTAAGAAGAGTGAATTCCTTATTGTTTAAAAGCATTGTGTTGAATCAGAATATTTTATTAGATCTGTGCAGTGTTTATATGTTAAAATACAAAAATGAAGTTAAACTGCCTTTCAGTGAAGGTTCCTAATATTGATCTTGAGTCCCTTAAATTCCAACTCACTACGTATGAAATAAAGTTTCACCTCTATTTAGCACATTTCAAGGAAAATACATATCACTGAAGTATTTTCAATATAGTAACACTGCAAAATGATATGTTGTGTCACATTCCAAGAAAATTTCAGGGTTAAATAAAGTTAGATACTTTTGAATATTTTGGGGAAACAAATATTGACATTGTTTATGTTTATTTACTGCAAAGTTTAACAAAAAAATGCAGTTAATATTCTAAAGCCAATTTCAGCATATTTGTGAGTAACACAAAAAAATAGAAAAAACACATTAATGTTAGATAGTCAAGTTTCTAACATCCAAACTCATTGTATTTTGGACAATTTTTCTATAAAGTGTATATATATATACATTTACAAAATAAAATAGTGTAAAATATAGTTTATATAGCTAGTTTAAGAAAATATATACTTTGATATTGAAATTGACCATTCCCCCTATTAGTTGACATAGTCATAGTATAGTAGAGAGATATGACCAAGTATTTTTATCAGAAAGAAAATTGTCATATAATAAAGGATTAAGAGGCAGGGAATCTAAATTTAGTTCCTATCACTTCCATGTACTGGCAAATCACTTCACTTTATTTATTGGAGACTCCATTCTCTCATCTATTAGATAGAGATTGGGCTGCCTACTTAACAGATTTTGCTGAGTCAATAAAAGGGGAAATATAAAATAGTGAATTATCTAAAAGATTGATCATATTACAAATAAACAGACAAAAGTTGATCTTGATTCCTGGATTATTATTTGAAATGACTTTAATCCCCATTCCCAATAAAAAAGACAGACCTGTTTACATTATCATGATTGGGATATGATCTCTATTTATTACCTTTGATTTCAATAGAACTATAGTAGCTTTACTTATTCTAACAAGAACATTTACGATGATTAGAACCTTGATCTTTTCTTTATCCACTCTGTCACTGATGGGCATTTAGATTGGTTCCATGTCTTTGCTATCATGAATTGTGCTGCAATGATCATATGTGTGCATGCGTTTTTATAATAGAATGGCTTATATTTCTCTGGGTGTATACCAAGTAATAGGATTGCTGGGTGGTCAAATGGTATTTCTATCTTTAAGTCTTTGAGGACTAGCCACACTGTCTTCCACAATAGCTGAATCCATTTACACTCCCACCAACAGTGTATAAGGGTTCCTTTTTTCTCTACAACTTCACCAGTATCTGTTATTTTTTGTCTTTCTTATAATAGCCATTCTGACTGGTATTGGGTAGTATCTCACTGTGATTTTGATTTGCATTTCACTAAGCCACTGTGGAATACTATGCAGCCATAAAAAAGAAAAGATCATGTTCTTTGCAGGGACATGGATGGAGCTGGAGGTCATTATCTTTAGCAAACTACACAGGAATGGAAAACTAAGTACTGCGTTTTCTCACTTATAATTGGAATCTAAATGATGAGAACACATGGACACATGGAAGGGAACAATACACACTGGGGCTTTTGGGAGGGTGGAGCGTGGGAGGAGGGAGAGGATTATGAAAAATAAATAATAGATACTTGGCTTAATATCTAGGTGGTGACATAATCTGTACAACACAGCCCCATGACATGAGTTTACTTATGTAACAAACCTGAACTTGTACCCCTGAACTTAAAAGTTAAAAAAAAGAACCGTGACCTTGCCATCATCAGTAACTGTAACCTCTTTATAATCTCCATTTCATAGATAAGACTTTCTGACTATCAAATAAATTGGAAGGCATAGGTCTGCTATCTACTTAATCTCTCTAGTTTCCTGATTTCAACAATCTTTGACCCAGAAAAACATGTAATCCATTGGTTCCAGCATCCTTTGACTGTCCTGTACCCCTGAATATTTTCTCACTATTTGTTTCTCGATTTGTTTCATGGTCAATCACTATAATTACTCTGTTGCTTACAACTGCAAATCATTTTACAGTATACGAAATCATTTCAAAAGCCTGTTGAATCTATCTTATTTCTAACTCATGTATACCCCTCCTCACAAGAAGCTGAATGAGAATGGAGCATGCACTCTACCCTGGCATTCCAAATTTTTCTTAATCTATTTTTCTTTTTTTTTTTAATTGTAACACTTACTTTTCACTTTACAATATTTTACGTAATATATTCTGTACATTGCTGATTGCCTATTTATTATGTATATTTCAAGAATGCAACATCTCATGCAGTAGGAAATCTTTGTTTTTTGTTCATTGATCTATTCCAAGATGCAGTTCCTGGTACCTAGTGGGTCACTCAATGTCTAATGTTGAAAAATAAATTATGTATTTGATATTTTTTCTTATTCTACACATTATCTTGGATATTTTAGAATATTATTTCACATTAGCCACACAGACTATGAAGATTGATTTACTGTCCTGCAGTTTCTGCAGATTTTCTGTGTATAAAGTTCTAAGTCACATTTTCTTCTTATGCCTACTCTTTGTTCATGGTGGGTATGTATATATTACTGGAGAAAACGCTTGCAGTATTGCTGTATCTGCTCTGGCGAGGTCTTCTCATTTTCAGTTCTCCCTTACTTCTGGGTCATATCATTTTCCAGAGATGCATAAATATAAAGTACAGAAAAATTAATTTTCAGTATCATAGGAAAGATGTGAATTCATCATACTGCAAGTTTTATTTTACATAAATGCACTTAATAGAAGTTTTTTCAGTGTTTATCTAAGATGGTTATTTTGATAAATAAACTGTGTAACTTACTTTTTTTTTAAAACTCTTATTAGTCTCTGCTTGACATAATAGAAACCTAGGTTATAAAAATATTGAAAGGTACGTAGGTGAGGTGTGACCTAATATTATTTGCATCTAGATCCATCTCTAAAATTAGAGACTCTTAGTCTTAGACTAAAGATCATAATCAGTGAATATATATTCATAACTACAAAGCTCTTTATAATCTTTGAATTTACCCAAATATCTATTTTAGAATATTTTTACTGAATTGCTCAGGTGTTTAAGATAACTTCAGAAAAGGCAGCATAAGCAGATTAATTGCTCTGAGATTTTGTAATTACATAGAACTGTTCTTAATTAGTGGAAATCAGTAAGAAGCCTGTCCTGAGTAACAGAATGTACTGAATAGCAATATACTTTACCGGTACCCCACCATGTCTTTTTTCTACTCCTATTTTATGCGTAATACATTAGAAGTGATTTAAATGAAGTAAAAACTCATTTCTTGATGGAGTAGAATATTTAACATTCCTATTTTTGTCTTAAAATTATGTAATTTTAAAAAAATATTGACCAGTTAGTAATGTCAGTAGAACAATCAGTCTAATTACTTTTAAGAAAGTGATTAGTTGCTTAACTACTTAGTGGTTAGATGCGGGCTTAATCAGAACAATTTCACAGACTAAATCTCTTCCTAAAATACAAAGTTCTGTGGAGTAAGTAAATGTCAATGTCTTGAACATAAAATAATAGGCTAATAATGAAGGAGTTTCATATTTGCTAAACTAATTACTTCAGACTTAACCTATATCTCTAAAAGTTCTGAACTCCATAGAAAAATAGCAATATATTCTCAGGTTGAAATATCATGTTTAATTCTGTAAGTATTTGCTACATATCTTTAAATACAGGGTCATTAACTGTACTAATCACCTTTCTCAGACAGGAACAGAGATTTCCCGGCAGGTGCCAGCAGGAATATGTTCTAATAGGTTATGAATAGAGGATTACATTGTAGAAGCACATAGTCCACCTACCCATTGCTTTCCATGATTTTTGCCACAACTTAAAGCAACATAGAAACTTGGAGTGGGTGCTCTAAAATGATCACTATTTTAATTCTTAACTACATAACACATTGAAGATTCAAAAGATAAATTCAATTATCAAAGAATGTAAAAATAATAATTATTGAATATCTGAAATTGCATTGTCAAAATGCATACCTTTACAAAAATGTTACGTATTCCTCCAGAGTGAATTCATAAAGAATAGGTGAAGTCATGGAAAGAGCATTTGACAATTTAACAAAGATTGGAAAAGCAAAATCTGAAAGACAATTTTAAAAGCGAGGCGTACAAAATTAAGGAAAAGATAAACCAACATCAGGGAAGAGTTCTTGCAAAAACCCTTAAGTAGAAATGAGCTTGATTTATTCAAGAAAATGATTGAACATCAGGGCTTTTGAATATAATTATAGAGGAGAAAAACGAAGCAGTGGAGAAGTAGGGAGTCATTAGCAGATATTAAAATCTGGAGTTTTCCCAAAATTTAGAGATGCTAGCATGGGGGAAAGGAACTTAGAAAAGCTATTGAGATGAAGCAACCAGTGATGATAGAAAAAAAAAAAAGAGGACATTAAGAGATGATATTTCAAGTAAAATGAGAATGGTCTACTCTGTGATATGGCTGAACATTAAAATGAGATAAGATAAACAAAGTGGCAACTGAAATATATATATATTCTTCCAACAAGGTTGACTGTTAATTATAAGACTTTTAAAAATGAAGATTGATCTAGAAGATTTGAAAGTTTACTATGAAAGAAAAAATATCAGAGCCAAATAGGTGCTATAAAAATAGCTTGAGTAACAGATCTATACTGCATAGAAACATGAAGTATACTTTATAAGGGAAAATAGTCCAGATAATTAGTTCTATGATATAACAAGGGGGCTGGATGCTGACGGACAACTAAAGCCAAGATGTTTGGTAGGCAGCGAGCATGGACACTGAAGTTAGCTTGAGTAATGGTAGCAGTTTTAGTGAAGAGGGTTTTAAGTCAAGTGTCTAGTTCTCCATGGAAAAGGGCGTTTGGCCAGAAGATACAGAGGTGACAACAAACAGAAACTTGTAGGATGGAAGATGGAAGAGAGATTTTATTACGTTTTCTAAAAAGAAGAGTACTGGTATAGAAATTGCAATGTAGATAGATGGAAGTATGCTACCACTTACGTGCTTCCATGATTGGGAGAAAAAGAGAATCTTTAGAGAAATCTCCAAAAGGAGAGTTATTTCTGGAAATCTTAGCACATAGAATAAACATTATACATGTATGACATGGGAAATGTTACTCATATTAACACCCACTCCTCTTTGTGTCTACCTTCCTGCTACACTCATGGTATGGCAAGAAATAGGGGTAGGCTCCAAGGTGGTTTCAAGTCATTTCTCTGTCCTTTAAATTATCATCCTTCATTCAAGCATAATATTTGAAAAACATGTCTATAAAGTTACTTTGTTTTGTTGAGGTATATGTGTGTTTCTGTGTAGTCATGCCATTTATTTTAATTATAAAAATATTCACATGCTTTGAATAACAAAATCCCTGATTTATATGTTTGTTTTGGTGAGAAATGTTTGTTAGAATTCAGAATGCTAAAAATATTTATAGTGACAATTATTTTACAGTTTAAATTTAAATAGTATGAATTTTTCTCTTCAATTAAGTTATGTGCAATAAAATTTAACACATGCTTAGAAAGCAATTACCATCATATAAGAAGGAATGGGAATATTTTAATTGGTTTGTGAATTACTTTTTCTAAGTACTACAATCATTTTCCTTTTGAAATGAGGTTAAAAAAACAAAATCCAAGCTAACTATATGTAGTTATGTCCTAGATATCTTTGTTTAATGCATTGTTATAATTACGCTGAATAATCAAAGAAAAATAGGAAATTTGAAAGACTGATGGATAGAATACTATTTTAAGTCAAACAATTATTGACTTACTTGTATTCTTTGTGTTTTCACCAAACTTATTTTCACCATTTACTTCCTTGAACTATAATGGGGACATGTACCTTATTTTAGCTGTGTAGGTTAATTCCATTTAACACTCTATTTCTCAAATACTTGTAGACTTCCATTTTTATCTCATAATTTTTACCATAATTGAAGATAACTCTTCCATGACATCCATTGTATTAACTTTTCAGAAAGACAGGAATCTTGGTCAAGATAAAGTTTTATGGTCTTTTTGTTGAAACAACTGTTCGGCTCTGATCTTCATTCCCTAGTTTATTATACCAATTTAATATTTAAAATTAACATGAATTAAAACATTTTTTAATTTTTAAGAAATGGTTAGTGTTCATTAGTGAACAAAAGTCCACCTAATAGAGATGTTGACACTAATCTTATTAAAGACACTTTGTGCGACAATGTTTTCTAAGAAAATTATGGGTCAAATAAAATTATACCTGTATTAATTCCTCTAACATCCTCCTGGAGTTGTATTGCTTTGAGTAACAAAGGGATAACTTTGAAGATCTACAGTTTTTAGGATAATGAGCTTTTTCCCGCTGTTATGCTTAATTCCATTTCCTCATTCCTCTTCATATTCTCAATTTAATTTCCTCATTTAATAATTATTTATTAAATATATATTCTGTGCCAGGAACTTATGTAAACACAGTGTTAGATGTTGTTCACTCTGTTCAGGTATTATATTGTAACAGTAATTATTTTGTCAGTTGCCTGGACACTGGAAGTTTTTACTAAACATATCTATCCATGAGTGATTGATTATAGAGGCAAGTGTTTAATTCTTCTCCATGATAAAAATAGTTCTAATATACTCTATTTGAGAACTCAGACTTTGAGGTTAGCTATTTGTTTGATAGTTGACATTGCCAATTATAACTCACGATTTGGAATAAACTCATTAAATTTGTTTTATCAATGAAAAAATGTATCCATTTTCTATATGTATACAAAAATATATAAGTTATTTTAGAAATAACTCACACAAAACATTTCTTGTGGGTTGTAATATTAAAGGGTAGCAATTGGTGTTGATCTTTCCTAGTTATGACACCATTTTTTCTTTCCTTGTTCCTGCCACAATAACACACTAAAAGAAAACAAAAACAATTATTCCAACAACTATGCAAATACATAGTATATACCACTTACTATCAAAAGAGATGTTCAATTTCTCTTACTGTTATATACCAGTAATTCTTCTAGCATCTTTCAAAATAAGCAAAATAAACAAAAAATGTCATATGTATTTTCCTTCTAATGATAAGTGCATGCTGACACTGGTTTCTGAATAATCACCTTAAAACCTGTTTCTATGAAAAAATAAAATGTTTTAAAAGTTCTTTACCTAGTTATTCTCGGGATTTACCATTCCTATTAAAATAACATTACCTGAAATAATTTGCAAAAGGCTATTCTGAAATGTCTAACAGTGAGATATTTAACTTTTTTTTGCCTGCTATTCAGTTTACTAAGGATCTCTAACCCAATAAACAGCAAATTTGTTTGTTTTTTTTTCCTATGAATTACTCAAATATGACTTATTGCAAACCATGGATACAGAAAGTCGTGAAGATAAAACAATTATCAGAATTGAGCAGAATATAATCAGCTGACTATTAAAAAGTTGAAATGCATAGCCTATGCAACATAGAAAAAATAAATAAAATCTTAGAAAATTTCTAAATACCTTAAAATTCCTTTTGGAAATAATCTTTCTGTGAACTCAAATTCCTCATGGGTAAAATAAATAGTTTATTCACAGTATAAGCTATTTTGTGAGATTCTATTTACGAAAAGGCAGTCTATGCAAAATGCTTTTAATAAATCACCGTATCAGAACTATTTAAGCACCATTAGTAATAGTTTAATAGTTAAAGTTCACAAGAATGTATTTTATTTTAAATTGCATGGTAAGATTTTTTTTAATGTACATAATTGAAGCTGGACTAATATTCCTCATCATCCACATGCTATCTTTAAGAATTATTTAGACATAAAAAATAGGCCACTGGATAATCTAGAAAAATGAGCAAAAAAATAAATAAATAAAGAGCTGGATTGTCCTGAAATGAAACGTAAAGGCATTTTATCCATTAACAGTTTCTATTTGTTTGTTGATTTAATGATAGGATAGGAAGAGAGGCAGGCAAGCAGTGTGGTGGAGGCTTATGCATGAATGGAGAAGTCTGAAGAAATGTTTAAATAGTAAAATGTTTACTACTGAATTTCCAATTGTTATGTTTTTTTCCACAATTTGACCAAAATTTGAGTTAAATTTGCTGCCTTCACAAATACTCTCATGCATGTTTACTGTTTTCTCTCTCTTACTTTTTTGAACTCAGAAAGGCACCTAGGTAAACAAATTAAATTTCAGTACATCAATAATATACTAATATTTGAGAGCACAGCAGGAGGAGCTGAAATAATAACTTCACTGCCTAACTGAACAGAAAGAGGCAGAAGCTTGAGTCAGTGCTGACTAGTTGAGCACTTTGTCTCTCCTACCACCAAATTTCCTTACCACCCAAGAGACACAATCTTCAGAGAACTTGAGAGGCGGGCGCCTGTAGTCCCAGCTACTCGGGAGGCTGAGGCAGGAGAATGGCGTGAACCTGGGAGGCGGAGCTTGCAGTGAGCTGAGATCCGGCCACTGCACTCCAGCCTGGGCGACAGAGCGAGACTCCGTCTCAAAAAAAAAAAAAAAAAAAAAAAAAAAAAAAAAAAAAAGACTTCTTTAACACCCAGAGTGAGGTTACCGAAAGTTTCTTGTGGGAAAACACACACACACACACACACACACGCAAATAAAATAAACAAACAAACAAAAAACAGGTGCCCTTTGTTGCCTTCACTACATTCTTCAGTGGCCCCTTTCATGCTGTTTTCTTCTGTTTTCAACTTTCACTTTCATAGATTTATATATATATAT
>NW_016803880.1:6520079-6552790 GCF_001698545.2 Rhinopithecus bieti | reverse complement strand
AAAAAAAAAAAAAAAAAGACTTCTTTAACACCCAGGGTGAGGTTACCGAAAGTTTCTTGTGGGAAAAACACACACACACACACACACACACGCAAATAAAAATAAACAAACAAACAAAAAACAGGTGCCCTTTGTTGCCTTCACTACATTCTTCAGTGGCCCCTTTCATGCTGTTTTCTTCTGTTTTCAACTTTCACTTTCATAGATTTATATATATATATATTTATTTATTTATGTTACCTTTCAAGCATATGCAAAAGCAAATTTTCCGTTGTAAGGGATTCAAAGGTTATTTAATATTAGGTATCAAAGATAAGATAAATCAAAAACCTTGTAGTAGGAAGGAGGCAGAGGCATAATTAGAAATTTATATCTTACAAATTTCCACCAGGATTTTGTAATCTTACTTTTTAATTGTATAAACATGAATTCTAAAATAGAATAAATTAATAAATCTTAAAGTTTTCATTTATTTTTCAATATTTCCATATTCCAAATCACAAATTGATTGTATATATATAATCAATTTATTTAATTATAACTATGTCTATTTATCTCTGGGTATTTATATGCTTGTATATGCACGAGAAGAACAGAATTGAGAGTTCAGAAATAAATTCATGCATGTATAATAAACTGATCTTTAACAAGGGCACCAAGAATACATAAAGAGGGAAGTATGGTCTTTTCAACAAATGATGGATTATCTGCATGCCAAAGAGTGAAAATGGATGCCTATATTACACCATTCACATTGATTAACTCAAATTAATTTGTGACTTAAATGTTAGGACCTGAAACGGAAAATTCCTAGAAGAAATCATAGAGAAAATGCTCCTTCACATTGGTCTAGGAAATTATTATTTTTTTATATGATACTACAAGCTAAGGCAACAAAAACAAAACTAAACAAATGGGACTACCTTAAACTAAAAACCTTCTGCAAAGCGAAGGAAATAATCAACAGGGTGAAAAGGTGATCTAAGGCATGGGAAAACATTTTTGCAAGCCATACGTCTAATAAAGGGGCTGGTATTTAAAGTATATAAGGAATCCCAACAACTCAATAGCAAGAAAACAAATAACTATTGAAAAATGGGCAAGGAACCTGAATAGACCTTTCTGAACAGAAAACATTCACATGGCCAACAGGTACATGAGAAATTGTTCCACATCACTATCATCTGGGAAAAGTAAATCAAAACCACAATGAAATATCATCTTATACCTATAATGATTGCTATTATCAAAATAACAAGTGATAACAAGTGTTGGTGAGGATACTGAGAAATGGAAGTTTTGTGCACTGTTAATGGGAATGTAAACTGGCACAGCCATTATGGAGAAAAATGGAGAGGTTACTTAAAAAAATAAAATAGAACTACTACATGATTCAGCAAACCACATTTCTGGGCACATATCTGAAGGAAATGAAACCAGTATCTTGAAGAGGTATCTGCAACTACCATATTCATTGCAGCATTATTCACAATAGCCAAGATGTGGAAACAACTTAAGAGGCTGTTGACAGATAAATAAATAAAGAAAATGTGACACACACATACACACTCACACACAATAGAATATTAGGCTCCATAAAAAGAAGAAAGTCTTGCCATTTGGGACATGAACGAAACCTGAGGTAATGCTAAGTCAAATAACTCAAGAGCAAGGAATAGTAGCTGCCAGAGGCTGGGAGATTGGGGAAGTGGGGAAATGTTAGTCAAGGGTACAAAATTTCAGTTATAAAATGAACGAATTATGAGGATCAAATGTACAGCTTGGGGACTATAGTTAATAATATTGCATTTTATACCTGAAATTTGCTAAGAGAATGGATCTTAAATAATCTCACCACACCAGAGTAAAAAATAAAGATAATTATATGAGGTGATGGATGTGTTAACTAAATTGTGATCATCATTTCAAAATATATCTGTATATCTAATCATTATGTGCACCTCAAATTTATATAATTTTATCAAGTGTACATTATATACTTTGTCAATTATATGTCAATAAAGCTGGGGAAATGTTTGTATAAGAAGAAAGAAAATGTGTTCTGTCTCTAGTGTTTTTTTATAGGTAGATGATGCAATTCTCTTGGTACTAAATACTGTGAATTAGAAAATACATGAGACTTAGCAGCTATAAATTATTTATTATGGTGATCTACAGATATAGTGGGAAAATGTATTACATTGAACAATATAATGTCTATAATACATGTAGGATAATTTAGTACATAAGATAATTATTCTAAATATTACCTTACTGTTATGAAAAAATTATTATTACATAAGACCTGTCAGGTCATTTGGGGCATCACCTAGCCATGCAGGACCACTGCCAACAGTACTATTTTCCAGGAAACTGTGAATTTCTATATAATTCAACATGTAGGTCTTGGTAAGTGACTTTATGGCAGAGAAAAGCATTTTGTAGTGATATTGATAAAGTAAATTATTTAAAATAAGCTAATTTTACCTTCCTCTCCCAACATGGCATAGGTGCACACAATAATTGTAGCCATTAGCACACAATTACTCTGGTGATATACTATTTGGGAGAGATTTTTAACGTCATAAAGTCTAATATTGCAGTGTTTTTGGAAACTTATAAACATCCCACTCCAGCTTCAGCTGCAACTCTTCTAAAGGCTAAATGTTCCACTCTAAGAGACAAGGTCACTGGATTCGATCTACATATTGCTATTGTATGTATTTTCTTTCTCCACTGAATCATGCCAAATATTTCTAATTCCATATCCCAATTGTCATAGACTTTTAAGTGTTTTCTTCCTCTAGCCATCGTACTACCATCTCCTCTACCATTTCCTAAATTTTATCGCTTTAATTGCTCACATCACCGTTAAACCAATTTTCCAGGTGAAAATAATCTGCACAGAAAATAATTCAATTGTTGTCTGTCTCCCTTCTTAAACTCAATATATGATTTTCCCAAAAATTTTCCATTATTGGGGCCTTAGAATGTTATTTCATTTTCTAATCACCCTAAATTAAGATAGCTAACATTATATTACTATCATGCGATCTAGTTTCTAGATTTAATCATTTGAGGGGGAATGAGTTGGGTTTATTTCTTTTTCCAAGTCCACCGTCTCCTTGGTTTCAGGTAATTGCCACCATACAATTGACATTGGTTCAATGTTCTCATCTACAAGTTCTTTCAGTGCACTAGGGGCAAATGGTTTGTCCTTTGCCTTGAGCTGATTTAGAAAGCTAGTTGCTCTTGGCTGGGCATGGCAGCTCACACCTGTCATCCCAGCACTTTGGTAGGCTGAGGCGGAAGGATCACCTGAGGTCAGGAATTTGAGATCAGCCTGGCCAACACGGTGAAAACCTGTCCCTACTAAAGATACAAAATTTAGTTGGGCATGGTTTTGGCTCCTGTAATCTCAGCTAAGCGGGAGGCTGAAGCATGAGAATCACTTGAACTCTGGAGCGGGGGGGTTGCAGTGAGCTGAGATTGCCTCACAGCACTCCAGTCTCAGTGACAGAGCGACTCCATTTCAAACCCTTTAAAGTTGCTCAATTGCTTTGTTTGTTTGTTTTATGTTGGGATTTGGTTTCACCATGTGCAGGCTGATTTCGAACTCGTGAACTCAAGCGATACACTGGCCTCGTCCTCCCAAAGTGCTGGGATTATAGGAGTGAGCCACCGCACCTGGCCTCTCAATTGGTTTGAATAAGTGTTTTCTCATGAATATTGTTCTACCACATTTTATTTGGATATAATTGATAGAAACAAATTATATCTTCTAAATAAAAAGTGGAGGGAAATAGATTTGACAGAGTTATAGATTTATTACTCTTTTATTCTTTAACATTTTACCATGTATTACAAGCAACAGATTTAGGCCCACTGAGTTAAACACATTAACAAAGACAAATGTAAACAAAGAACAGGCGATGAGAAATTTGGAGATTTAGTCACCAAAAACAGAAAAAAAATAAGATAAACACGGGCAACTGTTTTCAGCAGTCATCTGTGGCAGGTTACATCATTGTAGAGCAAATATTCACTCTTTTTCCTTCTTACATGGGGGAAGTATTCTTTCCCACCCCACTAGGTTTAGCTCCTTTTGTCCCTGACATTTTCATGACAAGAGCATGTCTTTGGCAGCCACCTCCTTGTCAGATTGAGTTCTGATTGAGAAGACTGGTGGAATTGAGCTGAATTCAATCTACAACCTGGAGGAAAATAATTAGGGTCATCTGCAGATATGATACTGAAAAATAAATTTTAATCAATATATATATAATGGAAATTTTAGCTTACCTTTTGTAGCGTTACTGCAGATAAGATAATTAATTTAACATCTAAAACTATGGCTAATACACTAGGAGAGGTAACATCTTAACTAAAAGAATTAAAATATTCTGGTCTTGGCCGGGCGCGGTGGCTCAAGTCTGTAATCCCAGCACTTTGGGAGGCCGAGACGGGCGGGTCACAAGGTCAGGAGATCGAGACCATCCTGGCTAACACGGTGAAACCCCGTCTCTACTAAAAAACATACAAAAAATTAGCCGGGCGTGGTGGCGGGCGCCTGTAGTCCCAGCTACTCGGGAGGCTGAGGCAGGAGAATGGCGTGAACCCGGGAGACAGAGCTTGCAGTGAGCTGGGATCCAGTCACTGCACTCCAGCCTGGGCGACAGAGCAAGACTCTGTCTCAAAAAAATAAAATAAAATAAAATATTCTGGTCTTATTGGTAATTGCTTATTTTATGCAAAGATGGATACATCAAACCATCAGAAAATAGTTAATAATTTCTTTGTTCTAGTCACATGTTTTTAAGGAGTCTACTGATATAACTTGGCTACTCGTGGTGGAAAACAATGATAAATGTATTATGCTAAAATCAAAATACACAGTGTAACCCGCCAATTGTTTTTTGATTTACAAGGAATATAATTTTTAAAAATTTCAATCTCATATTCTTGGTAAAAGTTTCTGCTCAACATGTGAATTTATTCTTAGCTTGAAAATCATATCAAATTTCAGAGCTTGCAGGACTGAAAACCAAACTTGAGAATGTGACAAGTTTTCTAAGGTAACTAATGATCAGCTGTACTTGATTCCAGTTTTAGCTATGGGCCAAGAGAAATTTATTTTTCTATACCATAGTAGCATAAATTATTATAGAAAACAGGTCTGTAAACTAAGGAAATTCTGATACGTCAGTGAAGTATTAATTGTAATATATATATACACATATTATTACTAGCATTTTCTTATTTTTGATCCAGAAAATTGTATAGTTTTGTTTAATAATGTTTTAAAAAGGTGTGATTCACTAATCCAACTTATGACTCTTAATATGAACCAAGGAATGTAAACAAATAAACAAAAAAGGTAGTTGGAAGGAGTCTTATCAAAGATTTGGATAAAAGAAAATATCTCCACAGAATTTCATTTGCTGTTCTGNTTTAAAAAAAAAATCTTTTTTTTTTTTTTTTTTTTTTTTTTTTTTTTTTTTTTTAAACTCAATTTTGGTTTGGGTTTTAGGGGATAAGAGAAACATAGGAATTAGTCCTCGATTTTTCTTGTTTCGCAAAACGGGGTTGCCTGACATCTACTTGCCTGCAATTGGCTTATTCTACAGGTCTCCACAGTCTTCTCCAGAAGCATACTATGACATCCTCATTTGAAAAAAGGTTTGGGTATAGAATAGAATCCATGATCAATCATGCTCTATTCTAAATTGCTATATATTCAAAATAATATTATACCTAAATGTGGATTTATTTGATTATTTTATTCTCACGGGTCCATTATCTCAGATTTGGCTACGATATTTTGAGAGAGAGACTTTCAGATCAGGAATATCCAGAAAAATAAATGAGTTTATGAAAATCATTTTTCAGTGGTCTCTGTGAAATTAAGAAGCTGCATATAATTATTTAAGAGACAAAATAAAGTGCTTTAAATAAATTAGTGAACACACAATTTATGTCAAATTCTTCTGAAGCTGTCAAAAGTTTAGATCTTCACACAATTTTGAACATTGGCTATAAACAATATCATTCAGGACTGGTTAAATCTATGTAAGATTGAGGTAGGATCCGTTATCAACAAATATATTGTGTATTAGCTGTAATTTAGTGAATTTTGTTCAAGGATGAAATCAAATACAATGATTAAATAATTACAGTAAAGATAATAAAGCAATCTGTTATGGGTTATTCAATATATATATTATTAATGTGAACATTGACTTTTGTTTTACAATTTTTATAGAAAATTTGTTGTAAAAGATTAGATAAATATAGTAGATGATGTTTTATGAGAGACATGGTGTTATATTTTGTGGTCACATCATTGACTATAATTGAATAAATTACAATTTTTTCAATTTTTAATTTTTCAGAGTATATGGTATATATGATTTGTGGGGCACGTAAATTATTTTGATTCAGGCATATAATGCATAATAATCATAGCAAGGTAAATGGGGTATATATCACCTCAAATATTTATCCTTTTCAAGTGTTACAAACAATACAATTACACTGTATTAGTTATTTTGAAATGCACAATAAATCATTATTGACTATAATCACATGTGGTGTTATCAAATACTTATTCATTCTAGCTAACTATGTATTTGTACCCGTTATCCATTCCTGTTATCCCTGACCCTTCCCAGCCTCTGCTAACCAACAACAAAGTAAAGCTATACCCCCCAAAATGGGAGAAAATTTTTGCAAAATATCCATCTGTCAAAGGATTAATAAGAATATTTAAAGACAACTCTATATGAAAAAAATCTAATAATCCAGATAATTCTCAAAATAAGTCATACAAATGCCAAATAGGTATACAAAAAATATACTCAACATCACTGATAATTAGAGAAATGCAGATCAAAACTACAGAAAGACATTCTCTCATTCCAGTTCAAATGACTTTTATCCAAAAGACAGACATTAACAAATGCTGACAAGGATGTGAAGAAAAGGGAACCCTTGTATACAGTTATAAGAATGTAAATTAGTACAAACACTATGAAGAACAGTTTGGAGGTTCCTCAAATAAGTAAGAATAGGGCTACCATATGATCCAACAATCCTACTCTAGGAATATGCACAAAAGAAAGGAAATTAATATATCAAAGAGATATCTGCACTCCCATGTCTATTGCAGCACTATTCACACAAGCCAAGATTTTAAAGTAACCTAAGTATCCATCGACAGATGAATAAAGATAATGGAGTACATACACACAATGGAGTACTATTCAGCCATTAAAAAATGAGATCTTTTCATTTGCAACAAAATGGATGGAACTGGAGAACATTATGTTAAGTGAGATAAGCCAGTAACAGAAAGACAAACTTTACATGTTCTCATTTATTTCTAAGAGCTAAAATTTAAAACAATTGAATAAATTACTTGTTATTATAATGGAAAAAAATACTGGCATAAAACTTGTTTTAAAAATTTAGTTAACATAATAATTGTACACCTTTATGAGGTAAAATATGTGTTTACATGTATATATTGTGTAGTCACCAAAACACGGCAATTAGCATATCCATCACCTTCAACAATTATTGTCCCTTTGTTGGCTTCTCAGCCTATTGAGTGAGAACAAGTATAGCATCTGTTCTTATCAGTTTAAAACAAAGCTCTTTAAATATAAAATTGTAGAATTATTAAAATTTTACATAGAAGACATTTTTGCTTGTGGAGGGCATTTGGTTGACAAAGAAGACCTGCAAACTAATTGTTAGCTCTGCTCTTGTAAATTATTTGCATTGCTTTCCCTACTTCTAAAAGAGGCAAATATTTATACTTTCTCATAATTCACAGTAAGTAGGTCTTCCTGCTCTTTCCCAAGTCATCAGTGATGGCACAGAAAATAACCACATCACCCCATACTGCCCATCAGCTTTTGAAAATTTGGCATACGTAAATGTTATTTATTGAAAATATAGATTTAGCAATTATTATAATGTCTAGCTTTATATAGTAAGCCTTTTCCAGATTTTGTTATATTTAACATTACAATTTTAATGTCTAAATAAGATTTTACTAATTTTGTGTTCTTGTTTCTAGTATTCTTATATTTTAAAAAGAGTGGTAATGTACAAATTCGAACTAATTTTTGTGTTTTTTTTGCAATTTCTTTAGGATAAATCTGTAAGAGCAACTGTATTTGGTTTAAAGTATGAACACAGTTACAGCTCATTTATAAGTAACTTTTTTAAGTCAGATGGGAATACATCCATTTACATTACTATGTGCGGTTTTGGATGTATTTGGACATTTACTTTCAAGTTACTAAACTCCATAGTGCACAAGTCTCTAGCATTGAATATGACCCATAAAATTTGTGTCTAAAATTCAAGGAGTATTATTGTGTGGAAAAAGTAGAATGAAAATTACAGGGACATTCTCAGAATAAATTATTTCTGAGTAAGAAGAAAATAAATTAGTTCTGAATAAGAAGAAAATTATTTCTGAGTAAGAAGCTTATACGATAGTCAGTGAAATTGCAACACTGTGTACTAAGACCATAATATAATTTTAAAATTTTGTTCTCATATGGAAGTTCCTCAATTGAATTGAATTTAAATGTTGGGCCTATATTTCAACTTACTATTCTGACTTGTAAAATCTTATCTTGAAGTATTTTTTCAAAATATGTCCTCAACACACTATTGGTTTATGGTAGTGGTAAAAAAAGTAGGGTAACTTTAGACCTCTATTGGAGATTTATTCATTTATTTCACAAATAGCATTTGAGTTCCTGATATGTCTTAACACTGTTCTAAATCTTGAAATTAGGATTTTAGAAAACTAAATCGACCGGCAGCAGTGGCTCACGCCTGTAATCCCATCACTTGGGGAGGCCAAGGCAAGTGGATCACCTGAGGTCAGGAGTTCCAGACCAGCCTGTCCAACATGGAGAAACCCCATCTCTACTAAAAATACAAAAATTAGCTGGGCATAGCGTCATGCACCTGTAATCCCAGCTACTTTGGAGGTTGAGGCAGGAGAATCACTTGAACCCTGGAGACAGAGGTTGCAGTGAGCAGAGATCGTGCCATTGCACTCCAGCCTGGGCAATGGAGTGAGACTCTGTCTCAAAAACAAAAAATAAATAAATAAATAAATAAAATAAAGAAAACTAAATGAATAATTAAATAAGCATGTGCTCTGTCTTACATTCTGTATGTAGATGTATGTGTATCTATACATGTATATAGATAAATAAAACATATATATGTATATTGTTTGTAGGGGGAAGAGAGATTTGAATGTAAATGAAGGAAGAATGGCAATGAAAATGAGAACAGACATTTCTATTCAAGCTTAGAATAGATTATGTGCAGACAGTCTAGTAACTGTTCTTGGAAAAACATTAATAATAATATGGTCACTTCTCAAGATAGAGATGAACATAAACGTAAGAGCAGTAACCTAATAAAAGTCTAAGCACTGTTTTAAAGATTTTACTTAGATTATCACATTGAATCTCACTAAAACTCTATGTGCATGATAATTTTATATCTGTCTTAAAAATAAGGAAAATGAAGCCCAGAATGATGAAATGATCCTATTCAAGACTGTATCATTAACTTTCAGAGCCCAGATTTAAATGTAGTTTGTATACTTGTAGGGTGTACAGTCTTGGGTTGTGACCGGAGGTAGAAAACATACTCTGATGTTTGGGTGCTTGTAGGCTGAACCTAAAAATAAATGTTAGAATTGAGTGCAGTTTGCCCTAATTCAGGTATATATTACCAAATACTGAAATAGACAGTTCTAATTTTCTCTGCATGACATTTTTTCTAAATAAAAGCGTGTATGAAAATTGGTTTTAATATCAACTTAAATATTATTCTAAATTGCTAAGTGGACCAAGTCAATCATTTAAAATGGAAAAATCCTGAATTATTAAGACACATTGCATATTTTATGTTTTCTTCATAGATGTGCTGTTATCTTTGCAAGTTAAAGTTTAATAAAAGATAAAATCATGTTGAGGGAGTTTAGACCTGAACAAATTATAACTAAGTGTATTTATAATATTTCGCCTTTTCCCAGAGGTGGTCAGAGCAACTGAGGAATGGTTTCTAAATAATTGGGTTGTGAATTTATCTATTTACAAATAGGAATTTAAGCTAATACTTAATGCTGCAGGTGCAGTAGCATAATTGTAACACTCAGCCAAATGACCACTTGGACAAAAGAAGGACAGCTTTGACCATCAGTTTCTGCAGCTGATAGAGCAGAGCCCTGCCATTTAATCCCCAGCTGGGCTTATTATAGAAAAATCACAGCAATGATTTCGTTAGTCTTCTATTAAGAGAGTGTTTATGGTTCAAATAATTTGCAGAATGTAATAAATGTGCTTGAAACTTGCTAAAGAATTGATTAGCACTTTTTGGGGTGGATTTCTATGTTAAAATTTGAAGGAATTTGGCCTGCAATATATCAGGCATATGCTTATCTGACAAATGCTGCATCCCACATGAGGCATGTAAGTAATTGTAGTAATACGACAATTTTGGGGTTTTTAAAAAATTCATCAAAATAGTCCTGGCCAGAGCAATCAGACATGAGAAAGAAATAAAGGGCATCCAAATCAGTAAACAGGAAGTCAAACTGTCACTGTTTGCTTATGACCTGACTATATAACCAGAACACCCTAAAGACTCATCCAAAAGAGATCCTAGAACTGGTAAATGAGTTCAGTAAAGTTTCAGGATAAAAAATTAATGTACGCAAATCAGTAGTGCTATACTCCAACAGCGACCAAGCTAAGGACCAACTCAAGAACTCAACCCATTTTACAGTAGCTGCAAAAGTAAAAAATAAAATACTTAGGAATATACTTAACTAAGGAAGTGAAAGACCTCTTCAAGGAAAACTCCAAAACGCTGCTAAAAGAAATCATAGATGACACAAACAAATGGAAACACATCCCATGCTCAGGGATCATCCTAGTTTCACAATCTATATTGTGAAAATGACCATACTGCCAAAGGCAATCTACAAATTCAGTGCAATTCCCATCCAAATACCAAAATCATTGTTCACAGAGCTAGAAAAAACAATCCTAAAATTCATACGAAACCAATAAAGAGCCTGCATAGCCAAAGCAAGACTAGCAAAGAGAACAAATCTGGAGGCCATAGTCACCAAAACAGCATGGTACTGGTACAAAAATAGGCATACAGATCAATGGAACAGAATAGAGAACCCAGAAGTAAAGCCAAATACTTAGAGTCAATTGATCTTCAACAAAGCAAACAGAAACATCAAGTTGGGGAAAAACACCCTATTTGACAAATGGTGCAGGGATAATTGGCAAACCACATGTAGAAGAATGAAACTGGATCGTCATCTTTCACCTTATACAAAAATCAACTGAAGATGCATCACAGACTTAAATCTAAAAACTGAAACCATGATAATTCTAGAAGATAACATTGAAAAAAAAAAAAACCCCTTCTAGACATTTGCTTAGGCAAAGACTTCATGACAAAGAATGCAAGAGCAGTCTGGGCACAGTGGCTCATGCCTGTAATCCCAGCACTTTGGGAAGCCAAGGTGGGCAGATCACGTAAGGTAAGAAGTTTGAGACCAGTCTGACCAATATGTTGAAACCATGTCTCTCCTAAAAATACAAAAATTAACCGGGTTGTGCTGGCATGTGTCTATAATCCCAGCTACTCAGGAGGCTGAGGCGGGAGAATCACCTGAACCCGGGAGTGGAGGATGCAGTGAGCCGAGACTGTGCCACTGCACTCCAGCCTGGGTGACAGAGGGAGAGCCTTTCAATAAATAAATAAATAAATGGATAAATAAATAAACAAATAAATAAATCCCAAAAGCAAATGCAAGAAAAACAAAGATAAATAGATGGGACCTAATTAAACTAAAAAGACATATGCACACATATGTTTATTGCAGCACTGTGCACTATAGCAGTCTTGGAACCAACCCAAATGCCCATCAACGCTAGACTAGATAAAGAAAATGTGGCACATATACACCATGGAATACTACACAGCCATAAAAAAGGGTGAGTTCATGTCCTTTGCAGTGCCATGGATGAAACTGGAAACTGTCATTCTCAGCAAAGTAACACAAGAAGAGAAAACCAAACACCGCATGTTCTCACTCATAAGTGGGAGCTGAACAAAGAGAACACATAGACACAGGGACTGGAACATCACACACTGGGGTCGGTCAGGGAGTGGGGGGCTGGGGGAGGGATAGCATTAGAAGAAATACCTAATGTAAATGACAAGTTGATGGGTGTATCAAACCAAAATGGCACATGTATACCTATGTAACAAACCTGCACGTTCTGCATATGTACCCTAGAACTTAAAGTATAATAAAAAAAATTTTAACTATGGACATGAATGGATATTTCTCAAAAGAAGATGTAAAATGGCTAACATATAAAAGAAAAAGTCCAACATCACTATTTGTCAGGGAAATGCAAATCAAACCCACAATGTGATACCACCTCGCTCCTTCAAGAATGACCATAATAAAAAAATCAAAACAGAATAGATGTTGGCTTAGATGTGGTGAAAAGGAAACCTTTTCACACTGTTGGTGGGAATGTAAACTAGTACAACCACTATGGAAAACACTGTGGTGATTCCTTAAAGAACTGAAAGTAGATCTACCATTTGATACAGCAATCTCACTCCTGGGTATCTACCCAGAGGAAAAGTCATTATACGAAAAAGATATTTGCCCAGGCATGTTTATAGCAACACATTTCTCAATTGTAAAAATATGGAACCATCCCAAATGCCCATCAATCAATGAGTAGATAAATAAAATGTGGTATACGTGTGTGTGTGTGTACATATGTATGTACATATGTATATCAGAAGTATGAGAAATGATTCCTTTATCTTAACAAAAACTATTGTGTATTATTTGTATGTGCAGTTTTCAACTAATGAGAAACGATTCTGTATAAAGGAAAAAACGTGACATTTGGATGTAGAAAACTTGCTTTTATTCATCTTCACGTTTACCATTTAAGAAACTGTTGTAAATTGATTCAAGTTTCTTAAATGAAACTCCAATGTTCAAATACATTTTTTTTTACTCTCAGCCTTCTAAAATAATAAATACCTTTGTGAAACAAAATAAAAAATCTGGTTTCATTTCATTTTTTTAATGTTTTCAGAGACCATGAAACTGAACTTTTTTAATTTTCTAATGTTATTTTTAATTGACAAATAATAATTGTACATATTCATGGGGTACATAATGATGTTTCAATCCAAATAATGTATAGTGATCAGATCAGGATAATTAACATATCTATCGTCTCAAACATTTATCAATTCCTCATGCTGGGAACATTCGATATCCCTCTAGCTATTTGGAACTGCATAATATATTACTGTTAACTGTAGTCATCCTATAGTGGTTTAAACATTAGCTATCATTCTTCCTATCTTGCTATAATTTTATGTCTTATAACAAATCTATCCTTATCCTTGCCTTCTCCCTACCCTTCCCACCTCCAGTATCCCCTGTTTCAATTTGTGAGATCAACCATTTTTAGCTTCCATATATGAGTCTGATCATAGCAGTGTTTAACTTTCTGTTCCTGGCTTATTTCACTGGACATAATGTCCTCCAGTTCTATGTATGTTGCTGCAAATTTCAGAGTATCTTCTAAATATAAAAACTTTATCTAAAAGTAACATGTTTTCCTGACAAATCTTTTACACAGAATTTGAGAGTTTTTTGATATTTCATAATTAATTAATTCAAAATTGTCCCATATCTTTGGGTGATTTTTTTGAGGAGTTTTCATGAGTGAAATAAATGACATCCAAACGTAAGATCAATGTTTTAACAAATGTATTCATTTATGTAACCAACACTTCAGTCACCATATGACACGTTCTGTTACTTCAGAAACTTTTCTTCCGCAGGCTTAAAACCAGCTATCTTATAATCATCATATATACTACATCATCATCTGTATCTTTTGTCTATTCTTTAACTTCAAATAAATAGACTCATACTATATAAACCCTTTAGTTTTGGATTCTGTTTTGGCATACGTTTTTGATGTGTATCCATTAGTGTAGTTCGTTTATTGCTGAGTAATACCCCACTGTGCAAATGTGTCAAAATTCAGACATCTAGTCTTCCACTTAAGGATGTTTACATTGTTTCTAGGTTCCAGTTTTTATGACTAAATCTTCTAAAATTGTTTTTTTCCTAAATGTATATTTTAATTTTTCTCGAGTAGAATTTCTGAGTCATAAAGTGGTCATATGTGTCAATCTTAGGTGCCTCATAGTTCTTCAAATAGGCATCCCATTTTATACATCCAGGCAATATATGAGAATTCTTGTTGCTCCACATCTTAGCTAGGATTTGATGTTAACCAGTCTCTTTAATTTAGATGTTCTAGTACATAAAAAATAATATCTCAATGTAACCTCCGTTTGTATTTCCCTTGATTAACTGAGGCTAAGCACATCTTCATGTGCTTATTGACCATTAATTAGTCTTATTTGTTAAATGTCTCCTTAAGTGTTTTATACAGTTTTAAATTGTGTTATTCATTTTTTTAAAAAATTCATTTTAGGTTATACGTATGTGTGTGTGAAAGTGTGTGTACATCTATCTGAAATATGTATGTCTATATATTCTGGATACCATTTCTGTTTCATGCATTGCATATATATTTGCCTATTTAGTGGTTTATCTTTTCATTTTCTTTTGGTATCTTTTCATTAGAAATGTTATTTATTTTGATTAAGTAACATTTAACATATTATGTAACATTTAATATATCATTTAATGTTATATTTAGTGTAAATATTCTATGTATTCTACTAGAATTGTCATAATTTTACCTTTTATGTTTAGAGCTAAGCTGTATCTAATTGATATTTTTATGTCAAATATGTAGGTTTGTGATATTATGCATATGTTTTTAATTCAGTTCATTGTTCTTCCAAATGTGTGTACTATTTCAGTATCATTTAAATCATTAAATGAAAAGCCTTTCCTTACTGCATTAGCTAGCCAGCTTTGAAAATCCATTGATAGGGCTTGTGTTAATACATTTTTGTTCTTTTCTTTCCTTTCTACTGATCTCTTTATATCGATACCTACTGTGGCTTTATACGAAGTCATGGAATAATATGTAGTAAATCCTCTAACACTGTTCTGTTACTGTTGCTATTGCCTTCTCAGGATTGCTTTGAAATATTCTAGATTTTATTATTTTGTAGTAGCCTAGATTTCAAGATTGTTTTGACTATCAATTTTGAATCAATTGTCAATATTTTATTAATAAAAGGATGGATTTTGATTGGAAATATACTAAATCTATAAGCCAAATTGGAGATTATTGATATGCTAACAAAAGTGAGTTTTCCAGTCCATGAATGTACGCACATTATAAAATTCATTCTTAAGTATGTGATGTTTTCCTTTTTTTTTTTTTAAGTTTTAGTTTCAGGGGTACGTGTGAAGGTTTGTTACAGAGGTAAACTCCTGTCATGGGGGTTAGTTGTACGGGTTATTTTGTCATCCAGGCATAAAGCCCAGTACCCAGTAGTTATCTTTTCTGCTCATCTCCCTCCTGTCACCCTCCACTCTCAAGTAGACCCCAGTTTCTGTTGTTCTCTTCTTTGCATTCATGAGTTTTCATCATTCACATTCCACTTATAAGCGAGAACATGACATATGTGGTTTTCTACTCCTGTGTTAGTTTGCTAAGGATAACCACCTCCAGCTCCATCCATGTTCCCACAAAAACCATGATCTCCTTTTTTATGACTGCATAATATTCCATGGTGTATATGTACCACATTTTCTTTATTCAATCTGTCATTGATGGACATTTAGGTTGATTCCATGTCATTGCTATTGTAAATACTGCTGCAACAAATATTCGTGTGTATGTCTTTATGGTAGAATGATTTATATTACTCTGGATATGTTCCCAAGTCATGGGTTTGTTGGGTTAAATGGTAGTTTTGCTTTTAGCTCTTTGAGGAATCGCCATATTGTTTTCCACAACAGTTGAACTAATTCATACTCCCACCAAGAGTGTATAAGTTGTTCCTTTTTTCTCTGCAACCTCGATATCATGTTATTTATGACTTTTATATAATAGCCATTCTGCTGGTGTGAGATGGTATCTCATTGTGATTTTGATTCGCATTTCTCTAATGTTCAGTGATGGTGAGCTTGGCTGCATGTATGTCTTCTTTTAAAAAATATCTGTTCATTTCCTTTGCCTACTTTTTAATGGGGTTGTTTGGTTTTCTCTTGCAAATTTGTTGAAGTTCCTTATAGATTCTAGGTATTAGACCTTTTATCAGAGGCATAGCTTGCAAATATTTTCTCCCATTCTATAGGTTGTCTGTTTACTCTGCTGATAGTTTCCCTTTCTATGCAGAAGCTCTTAACTTTAATTAGATCCGACTTGTCAATTTTTGCTTTGGTTGCAATTGCTTTTGATGTCATTGTCATGAAAACTTTGCTAGTTCTTAGGTCCAGGATCATATTGCCCACGTTGTCTTCCAGGGCTTTTATAATTTTGGGTTTTACATTTAAGTCTTAATATATTTATTACATTTGTTAAGGTTTCAGGATACAAGGACAATATAGCAGCAAACGATGTAAAGGTAAAATTTTTAAAATAATACAAAACAGTTTAATTGAACACTTTACCATTATGTAATGCCCTTCTTTGTCTTTCCTGATCTTTGTTGGTTTGAAGTTCAAAAAAGACAAACTTAAAGGTACAATAGATACTGTAGATTTAAGGACTTTCTATATAAAATATTTTGTATACATGAACAGATCATTTTTTATTTCCAGTCTTTAAACATTTTATTAATATTTTCTTCTATTGCTTCACTTACTCACTGGGACCATCAGGACAATGCTGAATAGAAATTGTCAGACTGATCATCACAACTTTTTCTAGATTTTAAAAGGAAATTGTTCTTTATTTCAACACAAAGTAGCATGTTAATGCCAAGTTTTAATCTGCGTTATCAGATTGAAAATTTTTTGTGTATTTCTACATTACCAAGAGTTTTAACAAGAGTTCTTGTTGAGTTTTAATTTAAAATCATCTGTTAATTTGATCTGATTTTTTAAATTTCTCTTTTACCTTAAGAGATTAAATTGACTACAGAATGAATATAAACAAACAAAAACTCTTAAATGCTGTGGATCAACACCACTTAGTAATTCATGTACTTGGATTCAATTTGCTGAAATTTTGTTAGATATTTTTGTGTCAATATTAATTAGGGATATTGATCTGTAGAAGTATACTCTTACATTGCCTTTGACAGATTTTGATAGCAGTGTTATTCTGGCCTAATAAATCAAACTGAGGTGTGATCATTCCTTTTCTATTTCTTAATAGCGTTTTATAAAATTGGTGGGTTTTTCCTTCCTTAGTGAAATTTACCAGCAAAGTAACTGGCCTTATATTTCCCTTGTAGAAATATTTTAACTTCAAATTCATGGTAGTTTGTTCTTGTAGGATGGTAATTTTCTCTGTGTTTGATCTTAATCAACTCTTAGCTGATCACTCATTTACTCAGTGAGGTCTCTTCACTGTGACTGAGCTGGAACTCCAGGGTACTTTAGTACAGCATGACCAATGGTAATACTGTTCAACATTTAGGCTTTGTCAGTGATAACTATTAGTCCTCATAGAGTTTTTGCCACTGGGCTGGCACAGTTTAGGCTTCAGATTAGAACACATCGTGAATTCTTATGCAGATTTCTGCTCACCTTTTACCTTTCATGATTTCCTCTTCTTGGGTAAGCTGCCTTACTAATCTGATCCACTTCAGCAGCCCAGAACTATACGCCTTCCTTTCTCTGCTCACAGAGATGACTCTTTTGTCTGAGATTCACTTCGCTGTGCTGCAAAAGAAAACTGTTTCAAGGAAGATACCAAGGAAAATCACAGGGCTCATTTATGTATTTCTCTTCTTTCAAGGACTACAGTCCTGTGCTGCCTATGTTCAATTTCTGCCTATGTTCTGCCTATGTTCAATTTTTGCCTGTGTTCTGCCTATGTTCAGTTTCTGCCTATGTTGTGCCTATGTTCAATTTCTGAAAATAGTTAGAGCATATATATTCTGTGTGAGAGGGCAAATCCAAACAGTTAGTTTGTGTAGAAGCAGAAGTCTATACGGAGAATTTTACTTAACTGTGTTATAATTTCTTTAATTATTTCAAGAGTATGTTTAATGTTCCACAGATCTCGTTCTATAAATCTTTATCATCTTAGAGCTCTGATATTATTTAGAATTACTATTCCTTCAAATAGATTAGAAACAGGGTTATATTTGAGGTAGGTTGACTTACTTTTCTGGGAACCAAAGCATATTAAATTGACCAGTTTTAACACACTTCTATGTATGTGCTAAGATATATATTTACATTCTGCAAAATCATTCTTTCCTTTTTGAATTTGAAAATTATCTTTGGTATGCAAATATTCAATAGCCAGCCTGAAGATTAACTTGAATTCATTTAATATTTAGATGCACTACATGAAATGACCCAGAACACACTACTCAAAGAGAAGTATCTATAATGATGGAAATACATATCCCCACTGCCCAAGATGGTAGTCATAAGTCACTTTTGATCATGTGAGACGTGGCAAATGTTACTCAGGAACTCAGTATTTAAATGTATTAAGCTTTAATTAATGTGCATTTGAACTTAGCAAAACATGTATGCTTGTGGCTACTGTTTTGTACGGTGTTAATATAGAACATTTCCATGATTACAGAAAGTTATCTTAGAATGCTCAGTCCTGGACTTTATTTGGCTAAATTAAATATTAAAGAAATATAAATTCATCTTCAGGCTGGCTGTTGAATATTTTTATACAAAAGGTCATTTATAAACGTAAAAATCAGATAATAATTTTTCTCCAAAATATAAAATATGTCTTACATATTCTGCTCCCTTCTTACGTACATTTTTTGTTTTTTTTTTTGTTTTTTTTTTTGTTTTGTTTTTTGAGACAGTGTCTCGCTCTGTTGCCCAGGCTGGAGTGCAGTGGCGCGATCTCGGCTCACTTCAAGCTCCGCCTCCCGGGTTCACTCCATTCTCCTGTCTCAGCCGCCCGCCACCTCTCCCAGCTAATTTTTTGTATATTTACTAGAGACGGGGTTTCACCGTGTTAGCCAGGATGGTCTCGGTCTCCTGACCTCGTGATCGGCCCGCCTTGGCCTCCCAAAGTGCTGAGATTACCGGAGTGAGCCACCTCGCCCGGCCCTTACATACATATTCTGTTGTAACACAGACATTCTCTTATTCTTGCACATTGAAATGAGAACATAAATAATTTTACTAAGTGTCACCATATAAAAATAATAAACTTTGAAGAAGAGCAGATTGTATCACTGTGGATATTTCTATTTTGAACTTAGATGATAATTTTAATCTGTATCCTAGATGAACTTTAAATCATTAAAATCTCTCAAAGGTGTTATAAATCTCAAGCCATTAGTCACTGATTGTCACATTTTTATTCTTTTCATATTAATTGTGTTGCCATGTATGAATGCTGTAGCATCCATGTTTAAATACTAGATAACAAAATGCACTGGCATCAGATACAATAAGGATGAAATGAGATATAATTAGGACTCTGGTAACACACATAAAATTGGAAAGATACCCGGAAATTCAAGCCAAGAAGATATTTATCCAGCCTATTTTATTTCGAGACAGAGTCTTGCTCTCTCACTCAGGCTGGAGTGCAGTGACGCATTCTCGGCTCACTGCAACCTCCACCTGACACATTGAAGTAATTCTTGTGCCTCAGTCTCCTGAATAGCTGGGATTGCAGCCATGTGCCACCATGCCTGCCTAATTTTTGTATTTTTAGTAGAGACGAGGTTTCACCATGATGGCCGGGCTGGTCTTGAACTCCTGGTCTCAAGTGATCCGAACGCCTCGGCCTCCTAAAGTGCTGGGGTTACAGGCAAAAGCCACTGAACTCGGTCAGCTTTGAACCAACTTATGTAGATGAAGGAGTTACATATTTTACATTAATTCTGTTATTGTGGTAATTCTTCATGTTATTTTCCATGTATAGATTTATATGTAATGTAATTTTAAATTTCTTTCACAGGAGAGTATGAAAAACAGTTATTTTATAAACAGGATAATAAAATAATTAAGACAAAAATTGTTGAAATGTCCTCATTTGACTACTAGCTTTTTACCTCTGTTACTTTGAAGCTAAGTTATCAATACTTGTGATGTATTACAATTGAGTTAAGATATAAAGATGCCATTTTTAACTTATTATGACACAAAGTCTATAAATTCTTATATTTTGAGATTTGTATTTAAATAACTTGTGAAATTTAATTTTAAAATAAAATGTATTCTATGTATTGGTCTTCAATCGAGGCATAAAGAGGAATATAACAGTCCAGTACTATAACTTCTATATTGAATTTCTATATTATGTAACACAAAATTATAATTTTACTAATGGATTGTAATGTTTTTAAAAATCTAGGTGAATTTTATTAAATGGCGATAACAGAGAAAACATTTTGGGGATTCTTTTAAAATGGTGTGTACAAAAGCTTCAAAGTTGTTATGTACTGGCAGAGGTAAAAAAGAGCAAAAAAAGTAAAACAAAGAAAAAAACTTAAAAGTTTGCTTTACTATTTATAGTGTTTTCTGGCATTTTCTGGCATTTACACTCATAAGTGTAAGTGTGCCAGAAAATGAAAAAGAAAGGAGAGACATTATAAATAACTGTGTGGAAAACACAGATAAAGCATAAAGATAGAAAATAAAGGTAGAAGCATTTTAGTATGAGGCAGTGATAGTTTTTTGAAGAACCCCAAGTAAGGACCTATTTTAGTTAATAAATAATGTGTTTCTAATCCCTATATTGTCCACAGCAACCTTTTTAGGATACAGAGCAGTGACGATGAGTGCCAGAAGGCATGAGCAGAAGCAACTGTAAAATCATGAACACTCATTTGTAAAATGCTCACTGAGATATGATATCTGTTTGCCTCTACCTGAGAATTATTAATGTCCTGAGGGCTGGGACTATGTCTGTTTCCCTCATACATAGTACTAATCCTGGGTGGTTAATCTAGATGCTTAAGAAATATCTGTTGAATTGACTGACCTGAACAATGGTAATTAAAAGTGGCAGAAAGTTTACTGTTAGAATTTAAGTACGAGAATGGGGGTAACAAAATCAAAAACAAAAACCAACAAACAAAAACCCAACAACAGCAGTAGCTAACTCAACAGAAACAATTGGATACAAGCTGTATCACTAGATGTGATAAAAGAATCAAGACTGTTAGTGATAATGGCAGATCTGTTAGCTGCACTGTGTATTAAAACATCCATAGTAATTTAATGTCAGTGGAGTGAGTGGTGCCAGATGTGATCAGTGCAAATGGAGGCACTGGCCACAGTACAGTTACATAAAAAATAATCTAAAGAGGACCAGCATCAAGGATCATAAAACAGTGAAGCACTAGACTAGAAGATAGGATATTAGAGACTCAAGTGCTGTTGGGTTGGAGACATGGTTTAAAGGCACAAGGCAAATTTGGAAGAAGGAAGTAGTAGGGTGAAGACACTGAATCAGAAGATATATTTAGGTAATATTATTAAATATAGAATTATATTATATTTATAAAATACGTAAAATATTATGCTTATATATTAAATCAATATATGATGCATATTATATATTAACATTTCATATAATATAATGTATATGTGATGTAACAAATATATATTATAATATATGTATAGTATATGTTTGCCTCTACCTTGGGATTATAAATTTCCTCCCAGCATAAGAAAGTAATTTACAGAAAAGTCTTTGCATTTTCCATACACATTAGAGAAGTTAAACTCTCTTAGCCAGTGTGATGCTACTTAGGTTCCCATAGATAATGCATATATTCTGAAATTATGTTTAAGAAACATCTTTTGGCGGGGCGCAGTGGCTCGTGCCTGCAATTCCAGCACTTCGGGAGGCCAAGGCGGGTGGATCACCTGAGGTCAGGAGTTCGAGACCAGCCTGACTAACATGGAGAAACCCTGTCTCTACTAAAAATACAAAATTAGCCCGGCGTGATGACGCATGCCTGTAACCCCATCTACTCGGGAGGCTGAGGCAGGAGAATCGCTTGAACCCGGGAGGTGGAGGTTGTGGTGAGCCAAGATGGCGCCACTGCACTCCAGCCTGGGCAACAAGAGCAGAACTCCGTCTCAAAAAAAAAAAAAAGAAAACCCCTTTCATTTATTCCAAGATGTTGAAAAGAAACTTAAGCCTTTCTCTGCTCATGTTATATTTATTATTATTTTTTAAAGACGTTAATTTTTAGAGGTGTTTTAATTTACAGCACCACCAATGTGGCACATTAGCTGCAATTGATAAACTTACATTGACATATAATAGTCACAAAAAGTCCATAATTTACATTACGGTTCACTCTTGGTGTTGTATATCATATGGATTTGGACAAATGTATAATGACGTGCATCTACCATTACAGTCTCAGATACTTTCACTGCCCTAGAAGTCCTCTGTGCTCTGCCTATTCATTTCTTTTCCAATCTAATCCCCGGCAACCACCGATCTTTCTACTATCTCCTTAGTTTTGCCTTTTCCAGAATGTCGTATAATTGGACATTTCAGATTATCTTATTTCACTTAGAAATATGCATTTAAGCTTCCTCTGTGTCTTTCATGGCTTCATAGCTCATTTGTTTTTAGTGCTGAAAGGTATTTTACTGTCTGAATACACCACAGTTACCTTATGTATTCACCTCCCGAAGGGGATTTGGATACTTTTCTTTTTTTTGAGACGGAGTCTTGCTCTGTATCCCAGGCTGCAGGCTGCAGTGCAGTGGCACATCTCAGCTCAATGCAAGCTCCGCCTCCTAGGTTCACGCCATTCTTCTGCCTCAGCTCCCAAGTATCTGGGACTACAGGCGCCAGCCTCCACGCCTGGCTAATTTTTTGTATTTATTTAGTAGAAACGGGGTTACACCATGTTAACCAGGATGGTCTCGATCTCCTGACCTCGTGATCCATCCACCTAGCCCTCCCAAAGTGCTGGGATTACAGGTGTGAGCGGGACTCGGCCAGATTTGGATACTTTTGATTGATGTGTAAGAGTCGTACATATTTGGGGGTTTACATTGTTAATATGTAGAATATGTTCAAAATAATAAGGTCAATGACAATAATATTTTGAGGATCTAAATAATGTGCTAGAACATAGCCTCATGTGTGTGTGCGTGCACGTGTGCGCGTGCATGTATTTATGCAGCCTAAAATTCGTAGAATTGAGGTCATTCAATTATTATAAGTCATTTGTAGAAATGTGCAAGTGATAATGTTAAAAGTTAAAATTATCTAAACATACATGTATATCATCCTTAGAGGAGAATATTAACATCTCCTTTTCTGCAAAGATCTTATGGTTCAAAGGTACCACTGTTAAGAGTCTTAAACTATTGCTACAACCAAAATTAACTGCCTATTCATTTCTGTTGCGTTAAATGCCTCCTGCTAACGTTAACCTAATTCTGTCATGAACATTTTACGTATTTATTTAAATACACCTGAGGAAATATGCTGAATGTAATTTAGGGTCGTGTGGCATAGGATATTCATTTATTTATTTTTCCCCCATAGTCAATCCTAAAGAAATAATTACTGGGTGGGTTAGGTGTAAATTAAATATAATAAATGTGCAAATTTCAAATGTTACGAAAGCTGAAAGCAAAGCTTCTGTATCATGGTAAAAGCTCTAATGTGCCAGAATGACACATGGAATATTGTGACAGAGTATAGAGCTGGCACGCAATACAATTGCTCAAAGAATTTAGGTTATAAAGGCCTCTGCAAATCAGGTATAAGTACTTAGTTCAGAATAACTTTTATTCTGAATCAATATTTAAGCAATAAAATAAAATAAAACATTAATACACGAAGAGAGGTTAGGTAGTATTTTCATGTGAACGGTTAATGATCTTGGTACCCTCATGGCTTGGAGAAACGTCAAGTCCCAGAAATGTAATTATTTAATAATTACAAAGAAACTTTAAAAAATATGTTTTATTTAAAAATCACAAGTTGAGTTCCAGAAAGTTTAATGGATAATTAGACCCTTAGCCTACCTTAGGCATATATTCAAGTCTTTTGGAGAAAAGATTATAAACAAAAAGGCAAGTAATTTTTTCAACAGTTGCTCTTATTTTCCACCACCCTAAGTCCTTGGTCTGCGTGGAAAGGAGCTCATATTTAATTGCTGCTTGCTCTTCTCTTGGCTTTTCCTAGCAAAACAAGCTCCAGTTTACGAAATCATTATAACGTAGTACAGTTATAAGAAATCATGATATTTTGATCAGATCATTAGCTGAAGTATCAGAAGATAATTTATATCCCTGATATGGCCTGATATGCTTAAAAAGAAGAGAACCTGGATTATATGAATCTGGAGGTTAATTATTGGTTTCTGGGTGCATCACAAGGAAATATTTGCTGAGGGTGAAAGAGAGGATATTGAGTAGTGACACTTTGATAGCGACACTCTGGATGTTGTATTCAACGTGTTCTTCAAGATTAAGTATAAAATGTATTTTAACAACTTAAGGGCTTTTTGTTAACTTTCTATTTTAGATTAATTTAAGTGAATATCCAAAAATGTTATTTCCCAATTCATCAACAGTAACTAAGTATTTGGTAAAAGGAAATAACAGTAGAAAGATACTTGAATTGACTATCAGAAGTCCTAGGTGCAAGTTATTTGGCTCAAGTAACTCATACTCACATTGAATTCACACTCCCAAAGTGCATATATATAATTTCAGTAACTCTAGGTCTTCCATGGCTTCACAGTCTGTGGCAAAAGAAAAACTGCAGGGACAATATAAATTTGGTAAATAGTATGTGAAATGTAATATAGCCCCAAAGTGGTTTATTAAACTAGCATAAACCGGAATAGAGAAGAAATAGAGGATGAGAGAAAGTGAAGACAATTCTTGATTTACAACATTAATCTTACATTAGAAATTTCCCATCTTCCAGATTTTCCTCCACAGCTGTACTGTTCATACTCCATACTATTATTAGGATTCAGAAAAGTTTTGTTTGTTTGTTGTTTGTTTTTTATTAGGGAATATTTAACCCAGATATGAACTCAAGTCACCCTATCATTTGCGATTAAATGGAATTTGGATTTAACTCCCATCCCACAGGCATTGGGTATTATCAACGTATCTTTCAATCTTGCAGGGGCCTGGGGTGTAGTTATATTTCCCCTATTTACCTCTGACTTTGGATTCAAGAATAAGAAATTATAGAGCTTAATTGAACTTAGCCTATCAGACACAACCCACTTAGCTCAACTTACACGTAGCCCTCAAGTAACACATGCAAGTAATCTGTGTTTGTTATCATTTTCTAAGCTTTGGTGCCATTTCTTACCACAGTAAAAAGTAAGAGTAAGTGAAACATTAAAAGCAGGGGAAATGCAGAGGTGCTACTACTGGATATTTGTCTGGAAATATGTATAAATAATCAGAAAATCTAGATAAACAATCCATGGATAAAATTTGGAGAAATGTTTGCTTTAGTACTTAGGTGTGTGTGAACATTAAAACCTAAAATGAAAGGCAGTCCTCCAGTTGAGACAAACAACAACAACAACAACAAAGAAAACCCCTCTGAGTACAAAGAAGAAGCTTCTAGATCTTTCTTCCAGACATTGCCTTGCCTACTGAGCATCATGACCCAAGCCAACCCGTGCACACAGATTGGTTGTTAATCAAATACACTCAATAATTCTGTTTGTAATTTGAGAAGAATACCATATACATATAAAATATTATAATCTCTCTGTTCTATTCTGTGAAATTGGGATAATATTATTAGCCTCATGGCTTTTGTAATGATCAAATAAGTTAATATTCCTATAACAGAATTAAATGTTAAAACATTTGTAATTGCTGTTTTTTGAAGCAAAGTAGAACCATCAGTTCCCCATTCCCCACCTGCTTCTGCATCTCTTTCATCTCAACTAATGGCTATTCTTTTGTTCAAATTGCTCTTGTCAAAATGGTGGCTGTCATCCTGGACTTCTGTTTTTGTTCTAATCCAGCTCTTGTCACAAGTCTATTGTCCTGACTCCACTTTCAATATATTCCCAGAATCAAATCACTTCTTACCACTTCATAGCCACCAGTCTGTTCTAAGCCACTGGCATCCCTTACCTAGGTTAACACAATAGCCTCCTAACTGTTCTCCCTACTCCTTCCTTTACCCTCCTTTGTCTACTCTCAAGGGAACAATCAAAGTCACTCCAGTCCTCTCCTGGAAATTTTCCTGCCATCAGTGTCCTATCTCTGTAGGTTAATAGTCAGAGTTTTGACCACGTTCTCCACATTTTGATCTGGCCTCTGTAACTTGTCTGACTTCATTTGCTACTTTTCTCTATCTCACTTCGCTCACTGCCATAGGTTTCACAGCTTCTTAAACAAGCTAGGCAGGATCTTAGCTGAGAGCCATTTGCAAATGCTGCTTACTTTGTCTGAAAGGCTGTTCTCCGTACATAGTCCCAAGACGGCTTCCCTTTCCTTATCTTTCCTCCAAAGTCGCCTTCCCAGTGAGGCCTTTCTGAAACACAATACTTAACAATTATTCACCGCCCACACACACGTACCCATAGACTGCAAGCTCCTTTCAGTTTTTATTTTTCTACTATGCACTTATCATTATCCACCAAAGAATATCAGTGTTTCTCAAAGAAACATAACCAATAAGATAAAGAAATAGATAGATAATAGATAGATAGATACATAGATAGATAGATAGACAGTAGACAGATGATAGAGAAAGAGATATATGTTTTGATATCTATTAAGAGATTTATTTTAAGAAATTTTCTCACGTGGTTGTGAGAGATGGCAAGTTTGAAATCCACAGAGCAGACTGGCAGGCTGAAAACTCAGACAGGAGTTGATGTTGTAATCTTGAGTCTGAAATTTAAAGGGCAGTCCAGCAGGCTGTATATTCAATCATGATTTCAGTTGATTACTTTGTAATCAACTGATTGGATGAGACCCATGTAATTTTCTTAAATTCAACTGATTGTAGATGTTAATCGCATCTATAAAATACCTTCACAGAAAAAAATCTTAACTTGTATTTGAGCCAATAACTGGGCACCATAGCTTAGTCATAGTGACACATAAAATTTAACCATCGCACATAGTATATATTTTTCTTTTTTCAAACTCTGATTTATTTTCTGTGTCTCCCATTAAAAATATATGTTCCATGAAGACAGGGGTTGTTGTCCGATTGTTTACTAAAGTTTTCTCACTGACCAGAACAGTGCCTGAGCACTCAGTAAATATTTGTTGATCTTATTAATGGACTTGGGTTAGATTGTTGAGAGATGCTTAAAACTGATTTGGAGACCTTTAGCCCATCACCCACATCAAAATCGGAAGAGGTTCAAGAGTCTAAACTAGAAGGGAGTGTCTTTGGTTGGGTGAGGCGGTAGTTTTTAGTGTGCTGTGCAACTGACTCTATTAGAAAGGGTAAACCTCTGGTTAGCACAAGCAGCGCAGTTGCTGAGGAGAAAGTGGTGAGCAGTAGCCGTGGAAGAGACTCCAGGAAATGGAAATCAGAGGTTGTGAGTGGAAGGGAAATCTAAACAAAATTAAAAACAAAAACAAAACCCTAGAAAGTGCCTGTGGAAGAAAAGAATCAACTCCATTTGAGAGAGGCGAAAGAAAGAAATCAGCTAGGCAGTTAGGGGAAGGACCTTGGCAGAACTTCTCTTAACAAAAGAAAAGGAGCAGCATAAAAGATCAAGCTGCAAGCAGAGATAAGAGAAGCAAGATCCAGCACCAAAGAGGGCCTTCTGGGTAATCAGCAAGTTTTATATACATACGGGGACCCCAGTGAGCACATTCTTATCTTTTTTTGGATATACTCAGATAAGGATGCTTGCACAGGAGGGTTTGCTTGGAATATGGCTGAAGCTGCACAGATAAGGAGAGTTACACTGGGCCAGGCACATCCACAAGGGAAGATTCTGCCCCCTGCCCCCTAACATATGTGCACTAAGGGAAATTAAGCAACATGGAGTAACTTAGGCTAAGATCCCCCATGTGCATTGGAAGGACTGGGTGGGGGCTGTCAGGAATTTGCATCTTATGCAAATAACACACCCAGTCCTAACCTGGTTTTCTTGCCTTATGTAGATCAAGAATCCCCTCCCCACTAGCTCATTTGTAAAAATTCTTGTATTTCACTGTAGGATGGCTACCCTATTATGGGACTCCTCTCTATCTCAGAGAGCTTTCTCTCTTTCTTCTGCTTATTAAACCTCTGCTCCAATCTTACCCTTGGTGTGTCCCCATTCCTTGATTTCCTTAGTCATAAGACCAAGAGCTTTGAGTAGTAGGTACCCCAGACAAGACAACGAGGCCTGTTTCACAATCACACACCTTGTCCTGATACCAGATGACAAAAACACTTGCCAAAAACGAATTCTCTGTGCCGGTAATTACCTGTTCCCTAGCTCAAATCCTGAAAGGGTAGGGAAATTCATAAATGTTTGGATACAGAAGAAGTATAACTAGGATAGGGTTCAGAAATTAGCCATATTGTGGCCTGGCACAGTGGCTCATACCTGTAATCCCAGCACTTTGGGAGGCCAAGGCAGGTGAATCACAAGGTCAGGAGTTCGAGACCAGCCTGACCAACATGGTGAAACCTCGTCTCTACTAAAAATACAAAAATTAGCTGGGCATGGTGGTGGGCGCCTGTAATCCCAGCTACTAGAGTGGCTGAGGCAGGAGAATCACTTGAACCCAGGAGGTGGAAGTTGCAGTGAGCTGAGATTGTGCCCCTGCACTCCAGCCTGAGCAACAGAGCAAGACTGTCTCAAAAAAAAAACAAAACAACAACAACAACAAAGAAATTGGTCATATTTTCTCTTTCATCCCCAATCACTAAGTGTGAAGTAGTATCTAGCTGGGAGGAGATAAGAAGTTCTAAATTATGTAAGAATTTTAATTTTATTTTATATTAGAATGAATATTTTAATGACTGACATGGATTGTTTGGGACTTAAAATACCTGGAGGAATGTTTATTTGTCGAGAGCGATTGAGAATGTTTTCACACCAGCCCAAATGTTCATCTAATGGCTTTGTAGAAGTAATGAATCTTCAGACTTGGTTTAAAGGGGCAGTGAGGAAAAAGAAAAGTTGTTTAATGCTAACACCTTCTTAAATTGAGTTCATTTAGAAGAAAATACATGTAAAGTCCTTAGGGTAGTGTTAAGCAGATACTAAGAATTTAGTAAATCTTAACTATTTTTCTCAGTACCATTAGGAATGGATGTTGACTTTTATTTGATGTATAACCTTATGTCAAATGTCAGTTACTGAAAATAAACTAGACAGAAAGCACAGATCCATGAAACCTGTCTCGATGTATTTATATTCCATCGTCTCTGACCCATAACAGATGCTTGGCTATTTTTTGAGAGGATAATAATAAGAGCAAACGTGACTAGCTGCCAGAGTGAATGAAACAACCACAGGCATTCTAGAATCTCAAAAAGATGGAATTGGCTAGAACATGAGAGTGGATTTAGGGAGTAGGTAAGGTTAACTGATCATTAAAGAATTAGTAAACTGTGGCTAGAGGGAGTTTAGTGGAGTAGGGTGAAGATGAGGAAGAGAGAGCAGGTAATATGAAAGAAAACAGGCACAAAAGTTGTACTGTTTGCCATAGACAAAGACTTTGATACATTTTACTCTGAATTTCTTGTAATTAAATTAGCTGTTCAGTGAATAGGACTTTCATGTGTTTGCAATGGTCACTTTTTTTTTTAATAGCATAATGCTCTTATGTCCAATAATGTTCCTACCTCTGGTCATCACAGTCCATTTCTCTCTTTCTTTTTTTTTTCTCTTTTTTTTTTTGACAAGTTCTTGCTCTGTCACCCAGGCGCAAGTGCAATGGTGTGATCATGGTTCACTGCAGCCTTGACCTACTGACCTCAACCAATCCTTCCACCCCAGCCTCCCAAGTAGTGGGGAGTATAGATACATACTATCACACCTGGCTACTTCTTTTAATTTTATTTTTTGAAGAGTTGGGGTCTTGCCTTGTTGCCCAGGTTTGTCTCAGACTCGGGTGATCCTCTCAAGTGGTTCTCCTGCCTCAGCCTCCCAAAGTGCTGGGATTATGGGCATGGGACACCACGTCTAGCTTCATAGTCCATTTTAATTATAATTGGGGACACTATGTCCAGCTTCATAGTCCATTTTGATTATAATTGATCTGAGAAGTTTAGCTATGTAGCAAGTGCACATATCTTATAATGTCAAATGTATTGATGTGCTAAGAGAGCTATTTAATTTTAATTTTAACATCAGATATCTTAAAGTTGGCTAAAAACTAAAGATGGTTTAACTCAAAACATTTTAAATAGAAAAGGAGTTTTGTAATTGGAGTTACAGGAAAAATATTTAAATGTCAGTAGTCTAGAAACTGGAAACAAAGTTAAGGACCAGTTTTGGACCATCAAAAGATAATTTAATTAGCAAGACTTTCTCTGATTTTCAGGTAGTTGCTTATGTTAAATGCAACTATGCGGTGGTATATCACGGTGTATATATTTCTGTTGGAGGTGTATAACCGATCATAGTAGTTTCACTCAAGAAACGTGTAACATTTGCGATTGAGGAAGCAAAACACGTACACATTACAAAGCACAAAGCACATAAGCCCATTTATTAAATAAAAAGTTTTTTGGATATTTCCAGTTAAAATCATTTTCTTTATAAATACTAATTATTAGAGAATTTCTCTTGCAGAACCATTAGAAACTAGAGATATTTGTTTGACATCATGAATGTTATCTTTCCCAAAACTTAAACTAAATTGTTAATGTAAATTGAAATAATTTGAACAAATACATTTGTTTATGAATGAATAGCTATTAAGATACTTATTTTTTTGTAAGTTGCTAAGTATGTATATATGTTAAAAATTCTGATGGAAAATTTTAAATACATGGTGTTCTGGTAATTTTACCTCAATCGTGCTTGAACAGAATCTGTTACTTTAGTCATGTCAATGAAAAGTAATGTTATCTTACTTTGTCAGGGAAAAAAAGGACTTCCTCAAACCTAATGCCTAAGATATCGAACCTGCAGAGAAGTGCTCCTACATTTGTATTTTTTAAAAAATTAAAGATGTAAATTATGAATATGTAAATATAATCCTGAACCACAATACACTGAAACATGGACACATTCTTAGGTCTACATATTTAACATTAAGATTGTGAGGTATTCCCAGTCACTCTGGTTCATTTGCATATAATCTGCTTTTTAGAACTGATTTAAACAAAGACATCACAGGATGAAATAAAGCAACTTGCTTCATAAGAAAAAGTCATATTGCCTCAGAATATCTTGACAGAGGGCGTGGCTGACATTTTTAATTTCTAGATGCTTGCATCTTCTGTAATTATCTTGCAGTAACTATATTCAGAAATGAAGCTAGTTTAATCACCAGCTTCATTGCTGGTACAAATGACAGTATGTTATCAGTAGTATATTTCCAAACCCACTTCGCAGTTGTATCAGCACGGAATGCAGATAAACTGTATCAGGTATATTAAAAGCTGTGGGTTATTTTCTGTAACTCACACTTGTTTGAACTTCTACTGATCAGCAGGCAGATGCTGCAGCCCAGTTCTTGGGAACAAGCCCCAGCTGAGAGCACATTCCTTTTGTCTGTGCTGAATCTAATAATTATCTCCATGAGTATTGCTTAAGAGAAGGAGGAGCATCTGCTCTGTTGGTCATTAAGACAACAGACTTGGTGAAACAATTGTGATCATCCAAATCTAAATTAACATTATTAGAATTGAGTTGATTTCCTTATGCTAGCGGAATGATTATTCTACAAACTATAGAACTTGCACTGATTACTAACAATCTCATTCCTGTCGCAAGTTCTTAAATAACATTTATTTGTTGAAATAAAGTTAATAAAAAAATCCAAACTTCTTAATGGGGAATATTCTAGAATTGACTACAATGACCAGAAGTAAACTTATTTGAATTCTTACAAATTGGCATTTGCTGATGCTAATTATTTTCAAGATTTTAGATGTGTGAGACAAGTTCTGTGTGGTTGAAGAGAGATGATTATTGTAAAAATATCTAGATTTGAGTCACAAGCAAGATTTTGAATGTTGGTGAATTTGCCATTTTGATAATATTAAATGGATTGAGATCATGTATCTTGTTAATGCAAAGGAGAGAAGATTTTTTGTATATCAAAAAGTTTACTGTATGTCTATTAGCTGTACAGCTAAGATACAACTAAATTGCACATTACATTTTAAGATTTCAGATCACTAGTCCCCAGAGATTCTGAATCAATAGGTCAGGAGAGGAATCCAGGGATGTGAATTTCTCAGCTCAGATGATTACGATGCTACAGTAGTCCCAGATCTACAACTTGCAATAATCAGCAGAAATCTCTCTCTCACTTTTTCCTTGGCTCTCCCTTCCTCCTTCTCCCTTCTTCCCTTCTTCCCTCCCTCTCTCCCCTTCTCCCA
>NW_016803880.1:6515580-6519360 GCF_001698545.2 Rhinopithecus bieti | reverse complement strand
AAAAAAAAAAAAAAACAAAAAATAGAACATATATTAAATATATGAAAAAAGAAAAGATTTAGTAAATATGAACAGTATTTATTTATCATCAGTGATCAAATAAGAAAAAAGATGAGTTATGTGTTTGGGAATTTCAGACTGTCATTAATATTTAAACTTGCATTTGCATTTTTTGGTTTTTGCTTTAATAGCATAAATTCAAAATTTTCCTTTTTTAACATTACCAATTACTGTGTAGGAAATATAAATAACAAAAAAGATAAATTATTCAAGATAATCAGGTTTCTGCTTTCTATGCTTTCCTTTGTGTGTGTGTGTGTGTGTGTGTGTGTGTGCGCGCGTGCGCGCACGCCTCCGGTTTCCTTGTTTGTCACTGTTTTCCATACGCTGCTTATCTCAAAAGAAACAAGCCACTAGTTGATCAAATTGCTTTCTACCTTCCTCGACTGTATCTGCATATATTTCATACTGCACGAGGCCAGCATGCTAGGAATAGAAAATGAAAAAACATCAAGATGTTATGCTTTCTCAGCGGGTATCTGATTGGTGGAATGTTTATTTAGATGTATATATGTTTGTTCCTATTCATTAATCAAGGTGATTGCAATAAGAAACTGTAGTCATTTCAAGGTGATAAATGACACTGTCATCCAAAAAGCATGTCTTTTTTTTTTTTTCGTTTAATGCATATTACTAGGCCACATTGATTATGTAGCTTAGCATGGGATATTTATATTGCTTTTCCTTAAAATTGATACACTGCTCATGGTGATGACAAATAGATCCTCGTAATCATATTATGGCAGATTGGCACAGGAAAACATTGAATTAATTTAATCAGTTAGGAATTGTATTCAGGTAGCAACAAAAAGCTGCCTTACATGAATTATAAATGTAACGTTTCCTCAAGTACAAGAAATTCAGAGTAGAGAGTTCCAGATTAGAGGGCCAGTATGCCATCAAAGAGAATGCTAACTCTTTAACATCATGCTTGTTCTTAATTTTAATGTAAGTCTCATTTTATGCTGTTTAGATGGCTGCAAAACTCCAGCCATCACATCAGTGTTTCAGGCAGGAAGAAGGGCATGAGCAAAAGTAGAAGTATTCTGGACGGCTGAGCCCGTGTGCATTTCTTTCTGACTTCTGCATTCACTTTATGGGCCAAAATGTGATATATGATAAGAGAAAGTGAGAGAACAATTATTATTTAAAAGCTGGCCTTCCTAACTTTACAAGCAAAAGCAGAATTTTGTGCTAAGAAAGGAGAAAATATTTTTGATGAGTATTTGGCAGTCTTGCCACATTTATCAGCGAAAGAGACACTTGTCTTGATAATCAGCTTACTCTGAAAAAAAAAGATAACATAAGTGGGGAAAATAAAGTTCAAAATTCAAGGTATCTCTAAGTGGGAAATGGCCCTAAGTATATCTAACTTTCCCTTTGGGGTTGCAAAAATCACATCTGCTTTCACTGGATCAATTAATATTCCTATTCTAATAAACATTCATTCAGAAATATATGTGTGTATATATATACACACATACATACACATGCATATATATTTGTTTTTCATTCTCCTCCGTTTGTCATTCAGAGGATGTGGACGATCGACTCCCTGGTGTCATCTAATTAATATGCAACATTTACAAAACTGGACTTCTATTTCTTCATATCAACATATCTTCTTACCTTCTGTCTTTTTTCTTTTCAACTTTTAAGTTCTGAGGTACATGTGCAGGATGTGTAGGTTTGTTACACAGGTAAAAGTGTGCTATAGTGGTTTGCTACACAGATCAACCCATCACCTAGGTATGGGCATCCATTAGCTATTCTGATGCTCTCCCTCCCTCTCCCCCACAAAATGCCCCAGAGTGTTTTTTTGCCCTCTATGTATCCCTGTATTCTCATCCTTCAGTTCCCACTTATAAGTGACAACATGCAGTGTTTGGTTTTCTGTTCCTGTGTTAAATTGCTAAGGATAATGGATTCCAGCTCTGTCCATGTCCCTGCAAAGGACACAATCTCATTCCTTTTTATGACTGCATAGTATTCCATGGTGTACATGTACCACATTTCCTTTGTTCAGTGTTGGTTTCATTTTCTTTCTTATTTCTCCTACCCAGTTCTTTTTAAACTCCCATGGCTTCTACCTCCAAAATTCCTACTGTCACTCATTCTTCTCTTGTTACTGCCACTATCCTGATTGAGGTCCTGCAATGTACATTACCCAATGAACTATTTTCTAACTTGCAGTTATACCAATTTCTTAATGACAGACATGGAAACAATTATAATTGCTAATAAAATTTTTAAAACTCACACTATCTTTCAAGCGTCCCAATAATATCACTCTAAAATATTTTCCAGCTCTAATGTATATTATTCCTCCGTGCTGACCTTCAGTCCAGACATACTTATTTGTTTTCCAAATATCTCCACTTCTTCCAACATCTAGACTTTTTGCTCACAGTTCATACTTCTGCCTTGTCATCTCTCACTACTCTTCTCACCTGTTGACATTTTATTCATCCATCAAGTTCAAACTCAACATCGCTTTTTCCATAAGAGCTTTGATGACTTTTGCAACCTGCTAAGGTTTCTCCTTTCTTTTGGCCTCCACAGCATTTTATTTTTCCTCTTTAAAGTTGTTTAACATATTTGAATTTTAATATAAGTGATTAGGTAGTCTTAGGTCTCATCAGCTAGATTACATTTAACAGAAAAAAGGGTAACTACATATTCTTTTTATGCTCAGCATTATATATATGTGTGTGTGTGTTTATGTGTATGCCCAGAATTGTGTATACTTTGGTCGTGTGAATCATAACTAAAGCATTCAAGACAAAGGCCTAGCTTCTTACCAGAGTTTAACCTCTGGTTATCACTCAATGTGGCAGTCTAAGTGAAGAAGGACTTATGAAAATAAGACCAGACTGGAAGGGCAGCACTCAGCAGAATATCTCTGTGCCCAGGTCTACAAAGATATATGTGATATCACTAATCAACATGATCTTTACCTCATGAAATTGTACTAAATATTAGATAATGACTGTGAGATTATTACATTAACATTAGTGTTTAAAAAACATTTCCAATTGTAAAAATAGGTGGAATTAGGTTGCCAGGACACTGTAATACATAGATACAATTAGAAATTAATAAAACCAAAATTTGGTTCTTTGAAAAATATATTACTTTTAACAGACCTTTGAAATAAATGAATAAGAAAATAACAAGATAAGATAAATAAAATATAGAATAATAAAACATAAATGACCATAAGCACAACAAAAATAATATTTAAAATGAAATTAAGTATATACAGTATTAATGAAAGTATTTTACTTTTATATACAAATGTATATGGTATTAGTAAAAATAAAAGCATAAATATTAGCGAACTATAATATTCTATTGGAAGTATTGTACAGTGATCAATGACGTGGTTTGGCTCTGTGTCCCTTCCCAAATCTCACCATGAATTATAATCCCCAGGTGTCAAGGCAGGGAACTGGTAGGAGGTGATTTTGTTATGCCCAGACCGTTTATTCCCCGAAGAAGACCACCAGAGTCCAGAGTCAAAGCCAAGCGGCAAGGATCTTTAATGCAAGTTCGAACTTGGTCCCTCCGTTCTACAACATACAAGAGGGCCCTGAATGATGCATGTGCCCGCTTTTATAGCCCGATGCATACAGGATATGTAAGGTTACAGAGGTACAAAGGAATTCTTTTGGTTGCAGCATTACAACTGGTAATTGGTTAATACAATTAACAGTTTTC
>NW_016803880.1:6482117-6513440 GCF_001698545.2 Rhinopithecus bieti | reverse complement strand
AAGAAGACCACCAGAGTCCAGAGTCAAAGCCAAGCGGCAAGGATCTTTAATGCAAGTTCGAACTTGGTCCCTCCGTTCTACAACATACAAGAGGGCCCCGAATGATGCATGTGCCCGCTTTTTATAGCCCGATGCATACAGGATATGTAAGGTTACAGAGGTACAAAGGAATTCTTTTGGTTGCAGCATCACAACTGGTAATTGGTTAATATTTTAAGTTATACAATTAACAGTTTTCTATTTGTTCCCGTGCATTTAGTAAAACTACAAACGGTTGTGACCTTATCAGGGGCTCAGGAAGTTGGGACAAATAGAGGAATGTGTTTGTACTGGGCCCAGGACTAAGATGTATGGCAGACACCGGTAATTAGAATAGAACAGAGCAGGACAGAGACTTTCACAACGTTTGTCCTTACAATGTCTGGAGTCTATAGATAACCTAATCGGTTAGGTCCGGGGTCGATCTTTAACTAGCTCAGGGCGCCGCCCGGGCTGTCAGGGCGCCGCCCGGGCTGTTTGCCTGCGGACTTCATTTCTGCCTTTTAGTTTTTTTCATTTGATCTCTTTCAATCTGATACTAACTCTGTTTATTTTCTTGAGCTACTTTACAACTCTGTGTAAATATGCCCAATCTTTTCACTCACTCTGCCCGCTTATAATATTGAACTTCTTCCCTCACTGAATGAGCTAAATAAAATCTTTAATGCTTATTCATTTTTATATCTGTATGAGACATGACTTTATCTTTTATTTCTGACAATCATCTTGAAACAAAATCTTTGACTTTTATGAAGTTACTTAGATCTGTATCTTTTTCAGATTAAATGACACAGAAATATGCAATAAAAGGAGAACTTAAGTACACTGAATGTATACAGTGTCTCAAACAAACCAGGGCCACTTAGTATTAGGAACTACAGTTGTAAAATGCTGACGAAGGCCAGTAGCACTTGACTCAACTAAAACAGTGTGGCTGATTTTATGGGCTTAAGGTTATGATATGAATTGGGTGCCCTGAGCTTCAAACTTGGGTTTATTTACTGAAATTAAGCCTGAAAACCTAATGAAAAAAGCTGGCTGTAATCACAAAGGACACATCACATCATGACAATTGCCATGCATAAATTATTCATACTATGATTTAATATGCTACTAAATGCTTCGGCAGCATAAGTACTGGAAAGTAATACCTTTAGCTCAATTTACTTTTAATATTTTATAGCTGTACTTCCAGAAATATAGAGGCCATTTCCACAAATAAAAGGTCAAATGTTTTTCGGCATACAATACACTGTTACAATGCCTCATCTCAACAAAAACAGTCATCCTATTAAAAGTTATCTTTTATTATAGTATCTATTCATAATAAAATATATTTGATGCGTATGAAAATCTTCTCTTTAGTTTTTTAGAAGGCTATTTTATTAGTAATTTCATAAATAAGGGGAAAATCATTTAAAGCCTTGCCTCAAGACGTCTGAGTGAATCTTTGGAAAGTCTTCCAAATGAGAAAAGATTTTATCAAATGACTGCAGAGTGTTTTTTGCTTTTCTTTATATACTTTTAGTATTTTTCTTAGTCTGTTCATACTAATATAACAGAATAATGTAGATTGGATGGTTCAACAACACACATTTATTTCTCACAGTTCTGGGGGCTGAAAACTCCAAGATCAAGACACTGGCAGACTCTGGATCTGGTGAGGGTTCACTTTTTGGTTCACAGATGGCAGTCTTCTCATTGTGTTCTCACATTTTAGAAAGAAGGTGAGAAAGTTCTCTGCATTCCCCTGTATAAAGGTACTAATTCCATTCATGGGGGCTCTATCCTAGTGATCTAATTACCTCATAAAGGGTGCACATCCTAATACCACCACATTAGATATTTTTAAATTTTTAGATTTTTAATTTTGATAATTACATACTAGGTATATATATTTATGGGGTACATATAATGCTTCGATACGGCCATACAATGTGTAATAATCACATCTAGGTAACTGGAGTATCCATCACCCCAAGCACGTATCATTTCTTTGTTTTAGAAACATTTCGATCCTACTCTTTTAGATATTTTATAATAATAGATAGATAGCATACATAATATCATCTATTTGCTAGCACAACAGGATGACTATAGTAAAAAATAATTTATTGTATATTTCAACATATACGATAACAAATTTTGGGACATATACGACAACACATTTTGGGAAAACACATTCGGTACATTACAGTATTCCTGAGGGTATGTGATTTATTCAATAATTTATTCATAATGATTCAGATAATAATATTGTTATTATCTCTTCAAAAGTCTTCTCCAACACTGCAGTGAAAATAATGTCACTATTGGTAATTATGATTTGTTGTGCTTTATTACTAATGTTTCTGAATGTTTCTGTATTACCCATGGTACTGGCTTTTTTTTTTTCATGTTAATATGAGCTATTTACTGCTCATTGGGCTTTTCTTTGATAAATTGAATGAATTCAATTGTTTTTCAAAATTCTGTAACCTGTGAGTTTTAAGCATTTTCACAAAATGTAAAAGTACAGCTACAAACTATATTATTGCTTATTTGAATAACTTTAGTTTGCCTTATGTAGAAATGTTAAAATACTTCTACAAAATCAGTGTCTAATCATTAGCTTTTTGCTAAAAGAAATAAATAGAACATGTGGAAACTTAAGGTCAAGTTCTGAAAATCCTAATACATATCTGATGAGTTAAAGGTTTAAAGTTGAAGCAACAATATTTATTTATATAATAAACATAACTGAAGTTATAGTTTAGATTTTTATACATTTTCTAGGAAATATGATATAATAAACTTCATGATGTTTGTAAAGTAATTAAATATTGTGAAATAAATTCTATTATATTACAATTTCTAGAAACAATGAAATTATTTCCTATATATTTATGTATAATGATCCATACCTCCATCCAATTCTACATAATTAATTTAGAATAACTTTTTGTTTCTTTCACTATTCTCCAGTCTTGAAGACCCTGAAATCTATGATGATATCTTTGTCTCTTTCCCAATATTCAAAACAAAAATGGAAGTGACAAAACCTATTTATGGCTTACATTGGTCAACTCTAGCTGCCGTAACAAAATACCATAGACCAGGTGGCTTAAATAACGAAGACTTACTTTCTTACAGTCCTGAAGCCTGAAAGTCCAAGATCCAGGTGCCAGCATGGTTCTATTTTGGTGCAAGTTCTCTTCCTGGCTTCCATATCATCATCTTCTTGCTGTGTCTTCACATGCTATAGAGAGAAACAAAAAGAGGACGCACTCTGGTGTCTCATATTAGGGCATGAATCCCATCAAAAGGGTCTCACTCTCATGAAGCTCATCTAATCCTAATTATCTCTCAAAGGCTCTGTCTCCTTAGAATAGTGCAGTGGGGGTTAGGACATTAACATGAATTTCAGGGGAACACAACCATTCAGTACATAACAGATCTCTAAAGCTTCATGATCTTTCTGTATTTTAATGCATTATAAAGGTAGAGAATTAGGAATAACCCATTAGTTTCAGGAGCTTACTTAATCTCAATCCTTTTTAAATCACTGCTAAACATATCTTATACTTGATGGATCTAAGACCCTGTTTGTAATTATAGAGCGTCCCTCTGAAAGAGATCAAATGAAATCCACAGGCAGACAGCCTGGGCGGTGCCTTGAGCCTAGTTAAAAGTTGACCCCGGACCTAACCGATTATGTTATCTATAGATTCCAGATGTTGTGAAAGTCCCTGTCTTGTTCTTTTTCTGTTCTAATTACCAGTGCTTGCCATATATCTCTCAACTTCCTGAGCCCCGTATAAACACATCCCACCATATGTCTCCCCTCCATATGTCTCTCAACTTCCTGAGCACATCCCACCATATGTCTCCCCACCATATATCTTTCAACTCAAAGACTACCATATATCTCAACTTTAGAAAGACACCACCTGGAAAGTCCCCGATAAGGACACAGCTGTTTGTGAAAGCGCGGGAACCAATAGAAAACTGCTAAATGTATAAACTTAAAATGTTAACCAATTGTAATGCTGTAACCTAGAGAATTCCCTTGTTCCTCTGCAACTTTACAAGTCCTGTTTACATTAGGCTATAAAAAGCAAGCACATGCATTGTTCGAGGCCCTCTTGTATGTTGTAGAACGGAGGAACCAAGTTCGAACTTGCATTAAAGATCCTTGCCGCTTGGCTTTGACTCTGGACTCTGGTGGTCTTCTTCGGGGAACAAACGGTCTGGGCATAACACCTCCTTTTCCCCTAAGGATTCACTCTTATTTTGAGAAATCTCAACTTAAACTTTGTTTCAGTTTGTCCTGATGATTTTTATTCTTTACCTCTGATGACATATATATTTTAAAAACTAAAGACAACCTTCTATTTTACCCTTTAAATACAATTAAAACTGAGTACAGCTTAAACTTTGAAAAGAGACTTACACACATATTCCAAATTTTAAAATGTCAAAAATTATAATTTGTTACATTTTGAAAATCAGAACTGGATCTTTGGGTTTTTTTTTAAATAAAATAAACATTGGTTACTGGAAGCAAAACTGTTGCTATAATTGAAAGTTGTTGAAGAAATAAAGGCCTCCATTCTTTTTCCTAAATAGGGCTTATTTACTTTCATTTTGTCTTTTTAGAGCTGTGCTTGGAAATGGCAAGTGAAATGAAAGATTGAAGTAATTATCCACATCATTCAGATCAAATATGCTCTCATTAAATAAGAGCAGATGGTGTGGATAAAAATTGTAGCTTAAAGGCTATGTTCCTCATATTAGGCATATGAAAATAGATTGTTTCTTCTGTGCATTTATTTTAAAAGTCTACACCTTCCCTTACAGATGAGTTTATTTAAAATGTTAAATGGAAGCAGTAGTTATAACTTACATTTAATTAGTTTAAATTAATCTGTTCATTAATTTAGATTTTACTACCCCTTTGTACACTTTGTGAGTGTAGTTTTATTATAATAAAATATAATAAAATTTAAAACTACACTCACCAAATTTACAAAAGGGTAGTAAAATGAGTATATACTCTTACACCATTAATTAGAATATAAATGTTTTATCTGGGCTCCTGGCATCCCCTGCTGGAAGCTGTGAGTCTCTCAATGCCCTCCACCTTCCTCAGAAATACATAGATATCTGGAAGAATGATACACAGGCACCAATAGATGTCAGAGTTTGTTGTTTCCAGAGTAACTGCAAACCACTTCCCAAGAAAAAGTGCTCAGGTTAGATCCGAAGTGAAACAAGAGTGAGTAGGGGCAGAAGGCTCTGGTTTTTATTGTGGTTAGGTGCTGCAGCCAGGGTGGTTTTCCTGCCTGGGTTGCTTGCCAGTCAGCTTCAGGTGTGATGCCAAATATCATGAGGTGTGAGGAAGGGCTTGAATGTTGTTAGAAGTCAAACATCAAAAATGGTGTCAAAATTTTTTTTTTTTAATTTTAGATTCAGTAAATACATGTGCAAATTTGTTACATGGATATAGTGTGTGATGCTGAGGTTTGGGTTTCACTTGAGCTCATCACCCAAATGGTGAAAATAGTATCAGATTCTTTTTAACCCTTGCTTCTCTCTCCCTGCCTGCCTCTCGAGTCTGCAGTGTCGGTTGCTCCCATGTTTATGTCCACGTGTACCCAATGACCAGCTCCCACTTACCCATTTTTATGAGAACATGCAGTATTTCGTTTTCCATTTCTGTTAATTCACTTAAGGCTTCTGGGGGACACGTTGGAGATACACATCAAGAACTTGTGTAATGTTCACATTTTTTACGTATTCTTAATTTTGGAAATGATTCTAATACAATAATCAAAAACATTCACAAAGATATTCATACAGAAGTTTATCGTGATATTGCAATATTACATGACAGACTTGAAAACAGTTTCAAAGATATCAAATTATACAATAATTAAATATGAAAATAGCATTATATTTTCTATAAATTATTAGTTTATATGCTTAGTACATTGAATACCATCCAAATATTTAACAATAAATATAGGATACTTTTAACTAAAGACAGAGCTCAAATTACAATCATGAATTAAATGAGAATATAAAACCTTGTATGGACTACGGTGCCCCTCTATGCAAATAAATGTATATGTATTGTTTTAGAAGGAAATGTACTGTATTACTAGTGGTTATTCCATTTGGTTTGACTATGGATGCTTTTCATCTTCTATGTATTTTACATTGTTTTCTAAATTAATAAATTATAAACATTTATTACATATGTAGAAGGAAATAGTTATTATTTTTTATTTTCAGAAATATATCACAGAATATCTTTTGAGTTAATCATAGTCTGATAATTTCTTATTGCATATTTGGGGAAAAATTTACAGTAATACCAAAGATACCTGGTTATTAGAAATATGCATGTACAGTGAGAGCCTTATTTAAGATTAGAATCAAAGTATATTAGAGACAGTCTTCTTTTAATTTAAATCTAAAATTCAATGTTGGTTGTCTAGAAATTACTAGAACATGATTACATCAAGCTTCTATGCTTCTGAATAGGAATTCCATATTAAACAGAAAAATAGCTGAGGATGTGAAAGTAACACTTGGAGGCTCTGCTCAAATAGTTCTTCCTCTTTAAAAAATGTAAATTGAAGAATGTAGTCAATAAAAAGTAAATGGCTACTGAAAAATAAAATATGCAGTTTTAATTATGTGTTTCCTGAATGCTCAATTTCTAATTATTACTATAAGTCCTGGCACCAAGGTACTGGTTTTTACTTTATTATCTTGCTTAGTGTGTGTGCTCACCAGAAAGTATCATTCTGAACATAAGACACATGGGTTTTCTTTTCTTTCCTTTGTTCCTTACTTTGTCTCTCTTTATTTCTTTCCTATTTTATGATAATGCTTTGCAGGAAAGATGATTTGTGAAGTGGTTGTAATTATTTTATAAACATATGTTATATAAGTTATAAAACCAAGGTCATCTGATAACATAAAACAATTTTAAAAATCTGCACAGATTTTTGAAACTTGCATTATTTTATCGGGATGCGTGTTCCCTGGACTAATGGTTTAATTATATTGAGTCTCAATTTCCTCATATATAAGATGAGAGCTATATTTGTCATACTTTTAGAAGGTTTGTGTATCACTTGGCTGCTTGGGTTCTTAACAATATTTAGGATATTTATTTGGTATTTAAGATATAATGAGTTATAAGTTATAATGGATTTTTTATTCATATGACAAATATTTGCTGAGAACCTATCATATGTCAGGCTCTCTTCCAATTCCTAGGGATGTAGCAGTGAAGAACACAGATGATGCCTATGCCCATTGAATGCACACACTATACAAATACTTTAACATGTTATTAATAGTATTATGCTATCATTAACATTATTAAGGTAGTCATCAGAGTAAAGTAGAATATTATCTTCGATGTTTAGGGAGTATTTCCTAAGTTCAACTAGAACTCATTGATGTAATACATATAAACTACTGCTAAAAATATGTGCCAAATGATTTCATATATTTGCATGGGATAAAATGAAATGACTTCTTTACAGCTCTCAAAAAAAATAATAACACTTTCTATTTCCTGATTCTCAGTGTAAACCTGTTAACTGGAATTAAAAATGCAGTGTGGTCTGAGAATTTTCTTAAAGAAGACATACTAAGTTCAATAAGTTTCCTCATAAAAAATACGGTAGCGAGTTTTATAGCTGTATTTCTCATGATGTGCTTGAATTAGGCCAATGGCACAATGGTAAAGTGTGAGTAAGATGAAGATAAATCTAAAAAGGCCCCTGAAAGTGGAAGTACATAACTATCTCATTGACTCAATAGAGAGACTCTAACCATAGGGATGTATGCTGCAGTCCACTTATGAACATTTTTTTTTATTTGACGGCACATAAATATCACATAATTTCACATAAATATTTATATTCTCAGCTTTCCTCAAAAAATTGGAAGACATGGCAACATTTAGCCTACATTTATGCACAACAACCACATTCAGTGTATGAACAACTACTTTTCCCCTTAAATAACTCGTAAGTCCTCAAATTCACTTACTACCTACGGTTGTACATTCTGCATTCCAGCCCAACCACAGTAGGTCTTGAAGTTTGAAGTCATTCATCATATATAAGTATATACTTTTGCATATGTGATGGAATGTTTTTGCTTTGTTTCATTCAAAAAACTTTCCTTAATGTTATTTTTTCAACTGTCATAAGAGATACATTTGGAGATTATATTTTCTAACAAATAATGTATTTATGTAATCAAAACGAACCATATAAATTTATGCTCAGATGTGCTGGTTGATATCATCTCTGGAAATCTGAGAAGAGTGCCTGAACTTAATATTGCCAACAATGCATCTTTATTGGTTCTAGCAACAGGGTGAAAAATGTAGATAATGCCAAAGTCTTCATGGAGTTTACATTCTCCATGACTAAGGCAGTAGATAAGAAAAATAAATACATTATATAATTTTAGATGAGAAATACTAAGACACTAAAGAAGAAAAAGAGGAAGGAGATGGCTTGAGGCCAGGAGTTGAAGACCAGCCTGGGCAACATGGTGAAATCCTGTCTCTACTAAAAATACAAACATTAGCTGGGCGTGGTGGCATGTGCCTGTAATCCCAGCTACTTGGGAGGCTGATGCAGGAGAATTGCTTGAGCCCGGGAGGCAGAGATTGCAGTGAGCCGAGATTGCACCATTGCACTTCAGCCTGGGTGACAGAGTGAGACTCTGTCTCAAAAAAAATAAAATAAAATAAAATAAAAAAGAATGCCTATGAACAGGTTCTGTCCCAATTCAAAGGCTCACAATTACTTCATTTCATTTTAGAGTTTCAAATAGTGGTTCTGCTATGGGCCCAAACAGAGTATCTGAATCTATCAGAATCTGGCTATTCCCCAAAAGGCTTTTGTTTCTTAGTCTGAGGGACTAAGAATATTCTTAGTCCAACATTCGGGTCCAATATGCAACACTTTGGAAATAAATTTGGGCCTTGTGGGGTGATACCCAATATCCTCGTTTTCCCAAAAAACTAAGAACCTGAAATGTATTTTTACTGGAGTCTTCCCTAGTAGGGCTGGAAATTAATAGGTCATCTACATGTTGTAAGAGGGATCCATTAATTAACTGTAGTTCCCTTAACTCTTTCACCAATGCATTGTGGAAAATATGGGGACTGTCTCTAAAACCTTGGGGAAGAACAGTCCGGGTAGGCTGAGATGCAGCATAAGTATCTGGATCAGTTCATTCAAGAGCAAACATGCATTGGAGCCCTGGGTGTAAAGGCATGCAAAAGAAAGCATCCTTTAAATCTAATACTGTGAACATATAAGCACCTTCGGGACATGGGTTAATATCATGTAAGATTTACGACCTATTTTGTGGACTGGAACTACTGCTTTATTACCTGCTCTCAGATTCTGAACAAATCTATATTCCCTATTTGGCTTCTTTACAGGCAAAATGAGGGTGTTTCATGAAGACTGACAGGATTGTAGTAATTTATACTTTACAAAACTTTATTATCAGGACCTGGATGCCCCTCCAAATCTCAGGTCTCAAAGGATATTGTTTTTCCATGGATAATTAACACTGGGTTTTAAAATAACCTGGATTAGGGTACATTAACAGCTCTACCAGAAGCTTCCATTCCCAAACAGAGGAGTCTACTTGAGAGGCAACACGTGGAGAAAGATAGGTCTTTTCCCGTGGGAAGGCATGAGCTTAGACGTAGGAGAAGTGTTGCTTCTTGCCCTGTTGCCTTTTCACGAGGCTTTCAAAATTGAACTGTGGCTTGTAATTGGGAAAGTAAATCTCTTCCCAGTAAATGAATAGGGCACTCATGCATACACAAGAACTTGTGGTAAAATGTATAGCCCTCCATGATGAAACCAAGGAGGTGGTGACTCTCCGAAATTTTGGCTGTCCATTAATCTTCCTTGTGCTATAGGAGCGGGAAGACAGTGGCCCTGAGAAATGGATTAGACCTGAGAAGATTTCTCCCATTTCCAATAAGAACTCAATATTTTTACCTGCCACATCAAGGGTTACCTGATGCTCTTCTGTGAAGAGGGTTTGGTATCCAGTGAGAGCTGTGGGGAACATCAGGCCCTGTCAGTCCTGTTTTCTCTGCCAGTATGAGTTTGGGTAGCCAAGGCTCCCTTTGGAGCCTGAGGCAATCCTCCCTCTAGTGGCTCTCTTGTTCCAGAAGGCACTCTGATTCTGGCCCAAGGGCTGACGAGCTGGGGGCTTTTGTCTGGATATCCTACATGTCACTCTCACCACACTTTCCTAGGATGGGTAACACTGAATCTGCAGGGGATTTAAAGCAACTGCTAACAATTTTACTCTTTGGCTATTTTTTTTTTTTTTTTTTGGCTACATTTGCACTCTTGGGCTATTATTTTTCTCTTCCTCTGCCCATCCTTATTGTTGCAAACCACAAAGACTATGTTAAAAGTTGTCTCATCGGGGTTTATTGTGCCACTGCTGCCTTTTATAACTTTCTCCTAGTGTCAGGGGCAGACTTTGTAATAAAATATATGCCAAGGAGAGCTTGTCCTTCTGGGCAGTTGGGGCCTGCATTAGAAGACTGTCTCAGTGCCTCAACCAAGTGATCCTGTATTAGACCATTCTTTCATTGCTATAAAAAAATACCTGAGACTGGGAAATTTATAAGAAAGGAAGTTTAATTGGCTCAGCGTTCTGCAGACTGTACAGGAAGCATGGAAGCCTCTGCTCCTGGGGAGGATATAGGGAGCTGTCATTCATGGTGAAAAGTAAAGTGGGAGCAGGCACTTCACATGGTGAAAGCAGGGGCAGGAGAGATGGGGAGTGCCACACACTTTTAAATGACCAGATCTCGTGAGAACTCACTCACTATCCTGAGGAGAGTACCAAGGGGATGGTACTGAACCATTCATGAGAAATTCGTTACCATGATTTAATCACCTTCCCTCAGGCCCTGCCTCCAACACTGCAGATTACATTTCAACATGAGATTTGGGTGGAGACACAGATTCAAACCATCAGGCCCTGAAACACAGTGATATTTTTATCTTTTCCCTAAGTGATATTCTAATCTTGTCATAATTAACTGACTTAACTACACACCATTTATACCTTCTATTAAATAAATTAGCATGTGAGTTCTGCATTCAAGATCTTGGGGGCTGGGTGAAGTGGCTCACATCTGTAATCTCAGCACTTAGGGAGGCCGAGGTAGGCAGATCATGAGGTCAAGACATCAAGATCATCCTGCCCAAAATGGTGAAATCCCATCTCTACTTAAAAAATACAAATATTAACTGGGTGTGGCAGCGCATGCCTGTAGTCCCAGCTACTTGGGAGGCTGAGGCAGGAGAATCACTTGAACTTGGGAGGCGGAAGTTGCAGTGAGCTGAGATTGTGCCACTGCGTTCCAGCCTGGAGACACAGCGTGACTCTGACTCAAAAAATAAATAAATAAAAATAAAAATAAGATCTTGGGGACCTCTCTGGTAATCCCACTGGGGGTCTGGATCTGGAATTGCATCTGCCTCCTTAAGATAAATAGCATGGCCTTGGTTTGAGCAGCTCTTTCATCTACATATTCATGGAGAGTAAACAAAAACCTTTGTTTCTTCTTTATGGTACAGCAATTAAACAATACTATCTGTAAGTCATACCAAACTAAATCAAAGAACATGGTCAACCTAACAAATTCCTCTATAAACTTTCCTGGATCCTCCAAAAACTGGACAAAGGTCTCTTTGCATAAAGTCAAATCAGACACAGATGGACGGGTGAGTGTTCCCTCTGCCCCCCTCCAAAACTGGAGCTTCGCCTCGGAGGGTTCTTGACTTCATTCAGGAAAGAATTTATGAGTGAGCCGTTAGTAAAAGAAAGCAGGTATATTGAAGCACTGCAATACACACTGACTGCTCCTTATAGAGCAGGGCAAACTCATACGTGATATGCCCAGAGTAGCAGCATACAAGCTGTTGGCTAGCAGTATTTACATTCATTTTTAATTATATGCAAATTAAGGAACAAGTTATTCAGAAATCTCTAGAGATGAAGCAGTAACTTCTGGGTGTTGCTGTGGCATTTATAAACTGTCATGACTTTGATGGGAGTGTCTCATGTGCAGTGAGAGCAACTAGAGTTTGCCTTCTGTGCCATTTCGCTGGTTCCAGTTTTTTCCATTCTGTCAGGAAGAGGAAATAAGTCCTGCCAATCTCCTACTCTGTTTCCATTAGCTCTTTCCCATTTTTTTTTTTTTTTTTTTTTTTGAAACAGAGTCTTGCTCTGTCACCCAGGGGAAGATAAGAAAGATCTCTGCTCACTTCAACCTCCACTTCCCAGGTTCAAGCGATTCTCCTGCCTCAGCCTCCTGAGTAGTTGGGACTACAGGTGTGTGCCAACACACCCAGCTAATTTTTGTATTTTCAGTAGAGACAGGGTTTCACCATGTTGGCCAGGCTGGTCTCAAACTCCTGACCTCAAGTGAGCCACCCGCCTCAGCCTCCTAAAATGCTGGGATTATAGGCATGAGCCACCACACCCAGCCTCTTTCCAGCATTTAAATATTCTTCCTGCTTTTGTTCCAGTAGAATTGAATTCAACCTCTTTCTCTTATTGAAATTGTTTTGAATAAGGTCTTCCTCGCCTGTTTCACTTATTGGCAGCAATTTTCTTTGAAAAGCAAACAAAATGACAAATGCCATTGCAAATATATTCTCAACATCTGATTCAACTGGACATGTTTTAAACTATACATTAACCAAGGCGCTTTCATGACCAGCCAGATATATTGGAAGCATGAAGTCTCTGGAAGTACAAGAAGGCCGTTGACAAATCCTCAGGGTGTTTTTGTAGGAAGCTACTTTGCTCAGTGTTCTAAAGCATGACCTTATGGTGAAAGATGGTAAGAAGCAAATGCAAGTTGTTAGTTTGGAGGACCACTGGGATTTTAAAAAGGTATTTATTTTATGTTTTGTAATAATCAAAATGTTAACACTGATAATATTAATAACAATAACAGCTAAAGTTAACCTGCACTAATTACATCTAACCCTCACAACTTGTTTTGAAGAAATTTTTTTTTTTTTGATTTTTTTCTTGTTTTATTGTTATACTTTAAGTTTTGGGGTACATGTGCAGAACATGCAGGTTTGTTACATAGGTATACATTTGCCATGGTGGTTTGCTGTACTCATCAATCCATGCTCTACATTAGGTATTTCTCCTAATGCTATCCTTTGTCTACCCCTACCACCCCCACAGGCCCCGGTGTGATTTTTTAACTATTTTACCCATGTGGAAACTGAAACAGGGAGATTAAAAACAAAGCATTAATTTAGTTAAGTCACTATTTCCATAAAAACACGTTTCTGAGTTGGAGCACAGATCTTCCAGTAATACCCTCTGCTCTTTTATTTGTGAAATCACTTTCCAATAAGGTATTAAGGACTACATTCAATAACACAACAGTGTTTACCCAGCTCAATTTCTGAAATTCAGTCAGGTATATGACATCGGCTCAAAACTCCTTAGCAATCCATGAACCAGCATGTGTGGTCATGAGTTACATAGCTTGTTTGATAAGGGAATCAGAATTTCACAAGAACAACTGTTGCCTTCTACAAGCCAGCCTGCAGAAGATTCTTTTTACACTTGACAGAAGGTAGCTGGGTAAATGTACATTGTTCTAACTTTTAAATCATGATTTTCTCTTGGTTTCCTAAAGGAAAACACAAATTTTAAAACTAAGGCACTTATTAGATGCTTAAAAATTAATAAAGAATACATAGGCACAATTGAATTACTGTATATTGGAAGATTATGAATATTACTGGATTATAATATAAAATAGACACCATTAATATCTGCATTTTACATAAAAGGGAATTAGGTGACTGTGGTCACTTAGCTGTGGTCATGTAGGTCATGTATGACTGTGGTCATGTAGGATTTAGGATCCAGATCCATGTATACTTAATTTTAATGTAATGTTTTACCTAATGCCACTAGTGAAGGAAAGATTATTTGAAAAGTATAGAAAAGAGTCTCAGCAATTGTTGGTGAATTATATTTATAAGATTAATTTATAAGATGAAGGAAAAATATGGCATCGATCAAAAATTTTTTCTAAAAGGAATGGGAATACAGATGTCAGAGGGGAAGCAAATTTTACCTAGCATTTTATGAAACTCCCATAGGCAAAAATTTAAACAGACAAGAGATTTGATTCCACAATTCTAATATTTAGGGTGTAAAACACAATGTAAAATATAGCTATGAATAAATATTTAGGAAATTTCAGTATAAATTATGATGAATACCACCATAAAAGAAAATTTCCAAAATGCAACAGAAAAAGGATGAAATCAACAAGAACCACGATTGTGCAATGCATGCTTTCTTTCTCAAAATATAATGCTTTCTTAAGAAAAGATACATTTTTTCCTACTATGCTGTATGAATCTTTTCACAATCCTTAATAACTTTAAAGAAATACAACACATAAAAACTAGGAAATAATACAGCTTAAATTATGTCCTTTTGAATTTGAAAGTCCTTCCCCTTCAGCTATAGATTTTTAAACCTCCATTAGAACAGATGCAAAATATTATATTAAATATTAACTGTTTTATTCCAATAATCTTTCAATTCTTGGATAGACATCTCATTCTTTATGGAAATAAATATGTTTAAAATCTATTTTAAAAATTGAAGTAACTTTCTTATAAACACCAGTAGAAGCAAATTATTTCCTTCCTTCAATTCAGCATTTACAAATAAAATGTAAGGTTCGTAAACACTGTGAGTGCGTGTGAAACATTAGGGAATTTCACCAGCTTGTAGAAACAAATAACCGATTGACCTAAGTGTCAAAAATAATCTGCAGCCGAAAAGATGTCAAAGTACTCTTCCCTTAACTGAATTTCCTTTCTCCATGCTTACATTTAATAAGCTTCCGACAAAACCTAAAGAAGAGCCAAGAAAATCTGCATTTTATGTGTTCCTAAGCATTTGTAACGGAAAAAGAAAAGGATTCAACTCAAAATCAACCATCATTCTGAGCAAACTATCGCAAGAACAGAAAACCAAACACCGCATGTTCTCACTCATAAGTGGGAATTGAACAATGAGAACCCAGGGACACAGGAAGGGGACGATCACACACCAGGGCCTGTTGTGGGGTCGGGGGAGGGGGGAGGGATAGCATTAGGAGATATACCTAAAGTAAATGATGAGTTAATGGGTGCAGCACACCAACATGGCACATGTATAGATATGTAACAAACCTGCACATTGTGCACATGTACCCTAGAATTTAAAGTATAATACAAAAATCAAAAGTCTAATACTTACTCTGAAACTACCATCAAAGCATATGCTGAAATTATCTTCATATCTCATTATTTCAAGGCATTTACATTGGGAAAAAAGGAAAATAAATCAGATAGACATCCAGGATAGTTCTAAATTCACATTTACCAGAAATATTTTAATAATGACCCTGACACCCAGCATGTATTGAACCAAAACTGAAACACAAACCAAAGCCATCCTTTTAAGCATCAAACTAGAGTACCTTATTTTGTGTATATGTATCTATAATGCATATTTATGTTAAACAATATTTATATTATATATTTATTGATACAATATACATAAATGACTCTAAACCTTCTGAACTCTGTGCAATTTTGCCCACTCAGTGGACATATGCCACTATATGGAGATACCTTTCATTGACACACCTTGAGGGGGATAAGACACTATCAGTATCTGCTGGGCAAATGCAAGGGATGCTTTTAAATATTCTACAATGCAAGGGACAGCCACTGAAGAGAAAATATTACCTTGTCCACAATGTCAATAATGCCACATTAGAAAATCCTGATATTTATTATATATTATATATGTTGAATAATTAATATAAATTTTTATATATACCATGTATAATTATTTAATTTATAATAAAAATATACATTGCATATTAAACTGTATGGGGCTTCACTAAGATACTATGTTTCATTTTATATAGGTGTTGTGGGACCTCTCTATTTGCATATTATAAACTGAGAACACAGCAAGACGACGGAAGAGTCTTCTGTTTTTCTCCACCATAAAACCTGCTCTGGTTTAACTGGAACTTAAACTAGATGACTGCTTTTAGAGGGAGTCAAGCAGTACAGACATAATCCTGCAGTTCCTAGAATACGAAGATCTAATTTCAATAATAATTGAAAATTAGGATGAACAAAATATTGAGAATATTGTGAAGAATGGTCAACATAAACTAAAAATCAAAATAGTAAAAATTCAAGTTGGAGAGCCCAATGGTAAGAGAGGCAGGAAAATTGGGGAAATAGAAGAGAAACCATGAGAAAAGTGTAAGGTAATGACATAAAAGAAAATAATAAAAATAATTCCTGTCTTTTAGATCTGGCATTTTTGGAGAGGAACTAATCACTGTGAATATTTGTATATTTGAAAACAATGAACAACCTATATACATTTGGGGCATAAAGAAATAATAGCAAATAAAGTAGAGTTTGTGTAGCTATGCCATCATTGAATCAATAGTCAAAAATGCTCAGTTTAGCACCCTTCTAAGGATTATAGGCTTGAACCACCATAATGGGCCCAGGTTGTCATTTTGAAATATCACTTTTATACATGATACGTGGATAGAATTCCATTATAGTAGCTGATTGTCAAACTAATTTGATCAATAGGATGTCCACAACAACATTATCTATTGTGTTACTGTATCTTATATCGGACTATTTTTATAAAAATGGGGACAATGGAACTACTTAGATAATCCAGGTAATTAGTAATGCCTCTTAATAGACTGTAAATAAAGAAATGTGTTTTCACCTACTAATGAAGATTGAAACTACAGAAGTTGAATAAAATAGGTTTACAATATTAAAGTGAACATTTCCATTGCATTTTTATAATGGTAATAGGTAAAATTGTCCCACATAATACAAGTGGTATTCAGACTTTTTACATGAATGTGTTTTAATGTTAGAATGTAAAGCATGGTAGAATAAATCTGTGGGCCCATGAATATAGATCACAGGTGACAATTCATGCTATTTTCACCAGTGATAAGCTGAGGGTAAGCATCTACAAAGAGTAAATACTAGGATGAAATAAGATTTCCTATTGTTCTTTCTTCTGTTGAAGAGCTTAAAAAAAGGAAATTATAGGCTAGTTACACTTCCAGTTGGATGGCAGGATAGCAACCATTTGATACCATGTGATTCTTTGGGGTTTAATTTTAGAGAAAGAGAGAGCCAGTTTCACTAAGCTTCTCCAATCATATTGTGGCATAGATATTAGCGTGTACTTAGGCATATCTGAGCTTTCAGCCAAGTTAATGGCTGGGGCGGCAGGGAAAGAAAATAATATGACTCCGTGGAAAATTTTCCTATATGAGAAATATTACCTGTACATTTTTATTATGACATATATCATAATGTTTGGGATATAATAATACCAACATAATTATTACTAACTACCTCAAAAAACAGAATATTTTAATTACTGTTTAGAAACAATTCAACACCAGAAGCCCTTTCTTTCTATATTCCCATTCCAGTCACACAAAGGTTAACATTGCCCTGAATTATATGTTAAGCATATTCTTCTCTTTCTTACATTTTAAACATTAATGTTTGTGTTGTTAAAATAGATATACGTTTGTTTTAGGACTTTATATAAATGGAAACATATAGTATTTATTTTTTGACTTGATATGTTTGTTCAATATTATCTACAGAGGAAAATCCATGTTCAATTACACTTTCATTTTCTTAACTATATAGTATTCCATTCCAACATAACATATCCAATCATTCTGCTATGAATAAACATAATACATTAGTTCGTAGTGCTTAGAGTTCTTGAATGAATATGCTAAGGAGAAACATTTCTGAATGTGGGATAATGGCATGTTTACATTTAATAACATTTTGGTTTCCAAGGTTTTTTCTTTGTATTTTACAAAGTGATTGAGAGTGTCCGTTACTGCATTACCTCACTAATCATGTGGTAGGGTTAGACCTGTAATTTTTTTCACTTTTGTAGATTATGTAATGGAATTTCACTGACTTTACTTGAATTTCTCTATTACTGATTTAAGTTGAGCTTATATTTATTTGATTATATCAGATGTAAAAATGCCTCTTCATACTATTTATACATTTTAAAATGTAAGTAGTCTTTTTTTATTTGTAGGATATTAAATTTTATTCTCAATGTTAATTATCCTTTAGTCATATTTGATGCAACTATCTTCTTCCTGATATAGCTTGAAATTTTATTTTCTTTGATATATATAACCTTAATTTAAATGCATAATTACAAATATATACAAATATATATTATAAGTATAGTCAATTTTCATAAATTGTGGCTTCAGTATTTGTGAATTCACTTATTAAAACTTATTTGTAACCCTAAAATTATTACTCATTGTTTCTTCATGGTCATTTGCAGACATTTGCAGATCAGTGAAAAATTTGAGATGTTCAATGTGTGCATTCCCACCAGAGTTTGAACTAGGTGACTGTCTGTCTGCCTTCCTGTTCCAACTCATATTGTGAAAAAGTGTTTTGTTTATGTTCTAGTTAGTGGCAATATTTTTACAGTTTTATGCCTTTTGTTGCTGATTTATCTGTTTAACATGACCCAAACATAAATAGGAAGTATGTCTAGTGTTCCCAAAGGCAAGAAAGCTGTGTGTGCCTTATGGAGAAAATACGTGACATAAGCTTGGTTCAGGCATGATAAGTTGTTGGTCATGAGTTTAATGTTAATAACCCAATAATATATATTAGATAAGGTATCTTTAAAGAGAAACACACATAAGTTATGTATTAATCAGTTGATGAAAACTTTGTGACAAGAGGCTCATGGAAAACCAACTCTGTATTTCTCCTAAGAGAAATGGCTCAATGTTTGCTAATCCAACGTTCATGTCAACTTCGTAGAATGTAAGTTTCACAAATAATGAAAATAGGCTCTCTCTCTCTTTCTCCTCTCTCTCCTCCCATATATGTGTGTGTCTGTGTGTGTGTATATATATATGTATATATATGTGTGTGTGTGTATCCTTTTGAATATATTTGTATGTATATATGCAAAAAACAAAGGAAATGCAATGGAATCATGGGACCTACTTAGCTGCCCAAAAACCTGAGTGTGTCTATATTTTGTACACTTGTATTCCATTTGTAGCATAACAGTGAGTAGCAGCACATTGATTAGTAAGATTTCAGAATATTGCTGGAAATGATGATCTCTTTTATGTCTTTTTAAGTATGAAAATCCCTGCACTCTCAAGCTAACAATAGCTATTATTAGAAAAACTACTAATTGTTTTGAGAACATTGTATTCAGCATTACATTTCAAAGTATATCAACTCTTGCTGATATCATGTCTAAAAAAACACCAAAAGAAAACACTTTCTAAAATATGGTACATTAAAAACTACTTACCATGAACTTTCTTTTCATTTATCAAAGTCATGTCCTTTTCTAGACATAAGCAGCTGGCATTATTGTTTCCCCAGGGGCATACAAGCAGAACACGATCTGAAGCCAGATGAAAAATAAAGGTACTTATCCAAGTGGAAAATATGGCAAGTGTGTACATTATTCATGACACCAATTAGTTCTTGAATCAACAAATATGGTAAAAAATTTTTTAAGGTAGAGAGCTATAGAGGCCATGTATATACACATAAAACCAAATGGAAACCTTACAAGATTGATCTGCATAATTTAGTCCAAAATAGTTACTTTATTTGAATATCAATGACTAAATAAAACAGAAGTTACAGTAGTATCATTTTCCTGTAAGTCATAATATTTTTTGTTTGAGTGAATAAACTAAATATATAGTCAATGAAGAATTCCTCTTTTAAGCATTTAGGGTTTTGTTGTTGTTGTTTTCTCATGGAAAAAATTCAGTTAGACAATCCAATGAGGAAGCTGATTCTTAGAAGAAGTTTGATCAAATCATCTATTGGAAAGTGTAGTGCTGCAATTAAAATTACTTCATCCAGGATAAAAAATTTGTATTCATCTCACTAAATCAGGATACTTAATAATTTATTGAAATGCAAGATTTGCATTAGATTACTTTAGCTTTCCTTATAAAGCAAATTACTGTCAAATTAAATATGTTTGATACAGTATTGCAAAAATTACATGGGACACTTTAATTTTCAAAACATAATATTCTTTCAGTCTAAAGAATATTAATTAGCATAAGACTTAACATTGCCATTCACTTATTTAAATTTACCTATTTAATCAGATATATTTAATCAAGTTGCATATGAATACTTAATTAAACTTGTTTTGGTTAACATCCTGGCTTAGAGAGGAGTTGGATTTCTAAATATTGCATTTATGCAAACATAAAATGATTATGTTCATATCTAGAGTAACTTCCAATTTGTCTATCCAAATCCATTTTACATTCATAATTTTTTAAAGTTGAAATATCTAAAACAAAAAACATTTGAAAATTAATATTTTGGTTATTTTAATACAGAATATCAGTCATTAAATTAAGCTTGAGAAGAATAAGTAATACTCAGGATTTTTATTATGTATTAATATATATGTAATGAGCAGGAGAAGAGAGAGCCTAAGAGAGACAATAAATGAATAATAAATAATACAATTTGTAATGATTTTTTTCTTTATATTTTCTTCAATACCACAAATCTTCTCACACAAACTTGAATTACATTTTTGTAGAAAAGTTTAAATTCTTAAAATATTTTAACTTTATGATGAATAATAATAAATTCATTATTTTCTGTGTCCCATACACACATACACAAACACAAAGATATGGAAATAGCTAAAAGTACCCTTGGCTTAGTCCATCCGTGCTGCTATAACAAAACCTCATAATCTGGGTAGATTATAAACAACAGAAATTTACTTGTTATAATTCTGGAGGCTGTGAAGTCCAAGATCAAGGCATCTGCCAATGAAGTGTCTGTTGAAGATCCATTTCCGGATTCATAGAAGGTGTCTTCTAGCTGTGTCCCCATATAGTGAAAGGGACAAGGTAGTTCTCTGGTTCCTCATTTATAAGATACTAATTGCATTCATGAGGGTTCCATCCTCATTACCAAATCATCTCCCCCAAATCTCCATCTCCTAATACATCATCTTGGGGGTTAGGATTTCAACCCATAAATTTAGAGGGGTCACAAACATTCAGACCAAAGTATTTCTTAATAAGGCACATACCGGCCGGGCGCGGTGGCTCAAGCCTGTAATCCCAGCACTTTGGGAGGCCGAGATGGGCGGATCACGAGGTCAGGAGATCGAGACCATCCTGGCTAACAGTGAAACCCCGTCTCTACTAAAAAAATACAAAAAAACGAGCCAGGCGAGGTGGCGGGCGCCTGTAGTCCCAGCTACTCGGGAGGCTGAGGCAGGAGAATGGCGGGAACCCGGGAGGCGCAGCTTGCAGTGAGCTGAGATCCGGCCACTGCACTCCAGCCTGGGCGACAGAGCGAGACTCTGCCTCAAAAAAAAAAAAAAAAAAAAAAAAAAGGCACATACCGTTTCCTGATTGGAAAGCTGTTAGTTTTTCATAAGAAAAATCAATATTTCCATGGGAAGAGGCAGTGGCTAGAACACATGCAACAGGTTCAAGGCCAGAAAACAAAAGTATTATTCATGGTCACTGATTGGAGATTCAGCAGTCGCCCTGCATGCATGCATAAGAATCAAGCATTTCGTTGGAAATACATTTATTTTTGATGCTTTGGTAAAACTATCACTTAATGGAAAGGTTAGGCTTTCCTGACAATTATTTTATGGTTAATAATTTTTTATATAACACATAGTGTTCGAGGACACTTATATATTTTCAGTACAAAAGTCTGTAAAGACTGGATTCCAACTCTGTTCAGGCTGTCTCTTCTACCAAGGAAATAAAGAGATGGAAAAGAAAATCCTAGTAATAAAAAGCAGAGGGTTACCTGGAAGAGTAACAACACAAAGAAAGAAAAGTGAGGCTGGATAGCCAGCAAAGGCCTGAGTGGGGAAGCCGTATCTTAGTTTGATGAGCTTCCTCCAAAAGCAGTATATGAAGATGCTACTGAATGGGCTGGTTACGTTTATCTTCTCAGTGCAGCACATCGCTATCAGTTTCTCACCTGCCAGAACAGGTGTCCTCTATGAAGAGTTGTTTTATACACATACATTTTATATAACTTTCTTACTAAAACTTGAATTACATTTTTGTAGGAAAGTTTATATTCTTTCTTTATTTTATTTTTTATTTTTTTATTTTTTTATTATTTTTTTTTTGAGGCGGAGTCTCCGCTCTGCGCGCCCCGGACTGGAGTCAGTGTCCAGATCTCAGCTCACTGCAAATCCGCCTTCCGGGTTTACGCCATTCTCCCTGCCTCAGCCTCGCGAGTTAGCTGGGACTACAGGGCCCACCACCTTCGGCGCCTGCTAGTTTTTGTATTTTTAGTAGAGACGGGGTTCCACGTGTTAGCCAGGATGGTCTCGATCTCCTGACCTCGTGATAATCCGCCCATCTCGGCCTCCCAAAGTCTGGGATTACGGCTTGAGCCACCGCGCCCGGCCGAAAAGTTTATATTCTTAAAACATTTTAACTCTATGATGAATAATAACAAACTCTTTTTTTCTGCATCACATATACATATACACAAACAGAAATACATGGAAAAAGCTAAAAGTACCCTTGCCTTAGTCCACCTGGGCTGCTAAAACAAAACCCCATAATCTGGGTAACTTATACACAACAGAAATTTACTTGTTATAATTCTGGAGTCTGGTAAGTCAGTAGTCAGTTTACTTCTCCAGGTCCTCTTTAACACAGTTTTTCTTCATTCTGAGTGACAGGGACAACTAATATTTGATTTGAAGAATATTTAGCAAGATGGAAAAATCAAATATCAATCTCTAAACTTTCTAGCTTGCTGTGGAACTATACTTTTCAGAAACATCAGTCTCATATAATACAGGACTTGAGGAAAACTTTGCTTTATTATCTAGAATAACTTGGATACTTCTCTGCTGTCAAAGAGAAATAACCTCTGGGAAATGTTTCCCATCTTAGTGGAAATAATAATATGTTAAATATCTCTCAGTTGTACCTGGAAACTTGACATTGCTAAGAGCTTATCTTTTAAAGCAAAAGAAGTTGCATTCCACTGGCATTCACCTGTAATAAATACTAACTGCACTGAGTATTACTTGAGAAGATGGAGAGTTAGATCACATGTCTAAATCTCTTCTCTTTTAATGTACTTAAATTAATAAAACTGCTGAACAAAGAGATGAAAATTTTATCCAGACTAAAACTGGAAAAGGACTTTCTGATATCCTACAGATTATGAAATACCTATGTGTATAATGAAATCTGGAACAAGCTCATAGAGGATACCAGGAGCTAACAAATGACTGTCTGGAAGTGGAGTGCCATGTTCTTATCAGCACATAGAAGAGATTTTGAAGGACTCCCTTATTAATATTTTGAAAATCACAGAGCAGCCCTGACTGAAGGAGAAGAAGTCAATCATCCAAAAGATTTTTTTGTTCGTGTGTTTTGACTCAATATCCTGAAAAAAAAAACAAATGGTATGAAGACAAGCTTGCTTTATAGCTGAGGACTGCGGTGATGGTATGCAAGAGGGTGTGTGTCTCTGCTATCAGAGAAAAATAGCCTTGGAATACCCCACAAATACAAAGACAGTAAGCACTGTGGGCCACTCTACATCAGTTTCTCACCAATGTAGTTGTTTAGTATAGAATAGGAACTATACTCATATCTGTGGTTAATCCGTAATGAAAAATGTAAGTCCTGTAAAAGGGCAAAGCCAGCCCACTGCATCAGATGCTACATATTTAGAAATTAAGCACACACATTTCTGTGACTTAATTATCTTCAGTCAAATTTTCCCTTCCTTTTCAGGCAACTGATAAGTTGGTTTCACACTGAACTGTACCACCATCCAGGGACATAGTCACATTTAATTTCTCAAAGCTGAAGAAAATATGCTGGTGAGCTGATAAATTCAGTAACTACTGTTGAGCAGATTGCAGAGCTTGATAGAATTGTCTTTAAAAAGTTAATTTTATCGTCTTTTGAGAAATGTCTGTTCATATCCTTTGCCCACTTTTTGATGGGGTTGTTTTTTTCTTGTAAATTTGTTTGAGTTCTTTGTAGGTTATGGATATTAGCCCTTTGTCAGATAAGTAGATTGCAAAATTTTCTCCCATTCTGTAGGTTGCCTGTTCACTCTGATGGTAGTTTCTTTTGCTGTGCAGAAGCTCTTTAGTTTAATGAGATCCCATCTGTCAGTTTTGGTTTTTGTTGCCGTTGCTGTTGGTGTTTTAGACATGAAGTCCTTGCCCACGCTATGCTCTCAAAAGAGACATGCATACAGCCAACAGGACACATGAAAAAATGCTCGTCATCACTGGCCATCAGAGAAATGCAAATCAAAACCACAATGAGATACCATCTCACACCAGTTAGAATGGCAATCATTAAAAAGTCAGGAAACAACAGGTGCTGGAGGGATGTGGAGAAAATAGGAAACACTTTTACACTGTTGGTGGGGGATTGTAAAACTAGTTCAACCATTATGGAAAATAGTATGGGCGATTCCTCAAGGATCTGAACTAGAAGTTTTTTAAACCATATGACCAGCCATCCCATTACCTGGGTATATTACCACAAAGGATTATAAATCATGCTGCTATAAAGACACATGCACACGTATGTTCATTGCAGCATTATTCACAATAGCAAAGACTTGGAATCAACCCAAATGTCCATCAGTGACAGACTGGATTAAGAAAATGTTGGGCACATATACACCATGGAATACTATGCAGCCATAAAAAAGGATGAGTTTTTGGGTTCCTTTTGGTAGAGACATGGATGCAGCTGGGAAACCATCTATTCTCAGCAAACTATTGCAAGAACAGAAAACCCAAACACCGCTATTTCACTCATAGGTGGAACTGAACAATGAGATCACTTGGACTCGGGAAGGGGGAACATCACACACAGCCTGTTATGGGGACGGAGGAGGAGGGATTGCATTGGGAGTTATACCTGATGTAAATGACAAAGTTGATGGGTGTCGACAAGTTGATGGGTGAGGCACACCAACATGGCCACAAGTTACATATGTAACAAAACCTGATATTATGCACATGTACCCTAGAACTTAAAGTATAATAATAAATAAATAAATAATAAATAAATTTTTTAAAAGTTAAATTTTATCCAATCAAAGGTAACTAAGCAAAAATTCCTAAGTATGTTGCCAAAAAAATTATTGTGTAAAGGATAAAATGACATGGTGTCTGATAGCTCAATACTTATCTGTTTTATTTACTTTAATTTTACCTGTAGAGTTATAGATAGCAGATACATAATAATTTTTTTTTAGATCAGAGTCTTCAGAATAAAATGATCTCTAAGGATAGTGTCGTAGAGGATACACAACGGAAACAGGTAGAATGAAAATAGTGAGAGATGGAGGCAGGAAAGAGAGAGAGAGAAGTAAGACATGGAGGTGAGAAAGGCGAGAGGAAGAGAGAAACAGGAGAGAAAAATGAATGAGCCACATAAGTATAAATGAAAATAGATAATTTCAGTAAGAAATTGTGTAAAAAGGAAACAGGAATGAGATCCTGAGCCATTTTCCCATTTTACTGGAATAGCTTAGCATGTCTGTGGAAAGTTATTTTTTTATGTTTGTTTGGTTTGTTTTTTGTTTATCAAGGTAGCAGCCTTTGCAGGCAGGAGGATGGCTAGATTCTAAGACTTACTGATGTCCTGGAGGTCCATTCCAGTGGCCTGAGTATATCACCATTATTTCTTCATCATGGAATGTAGGTGACAGCCAGGATAGCCAGGACAGTTAATCTTTTCTTCCTTTGGAGAGCCATTGTCTTATCCTTTTGCTGTTGCTGTCAAGGAAAACTGGATTCTTGAGTAAATGCTAAAGAAAAGAGATCTATTTGGCTCACATTTATGCAGGCTGTTACAAGAGGCATGGCACCAGCATTTCTTGCTTCTGGGGAAGGCTGCAGCTGTCCTCACTCATGACAGAAGGCAAAGAGGAGCAGGCATGTGCACAGAGCACGCAGTAGAGAGAAGGCAAGCGAGCAAGGCGGTGAGAGCATGCACCAGCTCTTCATAACAACCAGCTCTTACAGGAATAATAGAGCAAGAAGGGCTCATTACTGTGAAGATAGCAACAACCTATTCTGAAGGATCTGCCTCCCATGACCTCACACTTTCCCTTTAGACCCCACCTAAAACATTGAGGGATCAAATTTCAACATAAGGGTCTGGAGGGGTCACATAATCCAAATTATAGCAGTTCTACCCCCAGCCCTCTAAATTTTATTACCTTTCTTATGTATATTAGATACAGTCATTCCATTCCCAATAGGCTTTAGAACTCTTAACCTTATTCCAGCATCAACGCTAATGTCCAATATTCAAAGTTTCATCTGAGACCCAAGGCAAATTCCTTATAGCTGTACCCTGTAAAATCAATAACAATGTTTTTACTTCCAAGATACAATGGTTGTGTAAGCATTAAATAAACATTTCTATCCCAAAAGGGAGGAAATTGGCCAAAATAAGGATAACAGACTCCATGTATGTCTGAAACCCAGCAGGGCAGATATTAAATCTTAAAACTCCAAAATAATATTCTTTGATTCTATATCCCATATCCTGGGTACATGGTGTGTGTGAGGGGTCAACTTAAAGCTTCGGTGGTTCTTGTTCCCCTGGCTTTGTTGGGCACAGCCTACATGGGTGCTTTCTGGTTGAGTTGGAAGAGTTGAATGTCTGCTGTTTTCCAGGTCTGATTGGTGCATTGCTGCTGGTCGATCTACACAGTCCTGCTACCACAGTTTCCACTAAGCAGTGCCCTAGTGGGGACTCTTCTGAGGTGCTCCAACTGCCACACTTCCAGTCAATATGAACTCAGTAATTCTCTCTGCAAGGACTCAGCCCCTGCAGGCAGGAATTTTGCATGGTTACCCAGGCTTTGGGATATATCCTCTGAAATCTAAGTGGAAGTGGCCAAGCCTCCTCCCACTGGTTAGACTTAACAAGACTGTTAAGTCTGCAGTCACTCTTGCATTCTGAGTGACTGCAGACTTAACACCATATGGATACTGCCAAAGCTTTCAGTTTATACTTTACAGCAGAGGACCAAGCAGTACCTGGGGTCATTGAGCAATGGTTGGAGGTAGAGCAGCCGGGATGTAGGGAGCAGCATCCCAAGTTGGTACAGGGAAATGATGCTCCAGTCCCAGACCATGAAACAATTTTGTCCTCACCTGGTATCTGGGCCTGTGATGGGAGGAGCAGCTTTGGAAATTTCTGCAATGCCTTTGGGGCCTCTTCCCCATTTTCTTGGCTTTTAGCACCTGACTCCCATTTAGTCATGCTAATCCTTTTAACAAGTGGTTGCTCTGCAGCACCACTGGATCTCTCTCTCAAAATACTCTTTCCTTCTCTATCACATGCCCAGGCTGCACATTTTCCAAATGTTTAGGCTGTGCTTTATTTTAATTATAAATTACAACTTTAGGCCATTCCTTTGCTCCTATATCTGACACTCTTTGAAGGATTTTCTGCTTAGAAATTTCTTCCACTAGATACTTTAGGTGATGCCTTTTAAGCTTGACCTTCCATGAAGACCTAGAGCATGAAAACAATGCAACCAAGGTCTTTTCTATGGTTAACAAGGGTAAGCTTTGCTCTAGTTTCCAATCAGTTCCATGTGAGATCCTGTCAGCTTGGCCTTTACAGTCTATATTTCTACAAGCATCTGGTCTCCACCACTTAACCAATCTTGAAGAAGCTCCAAACTTTCTCTAATCTTCTTGTCTTTTCTCAGACCTCCACATCTGTCTATCCTTTGCCAAGTTCCAAAACCACTTCCACATTTTCTGGTATATTTATAGCAACATCCCACTCTTTAGTACAAATTTTCTGTCTTAGTCCTTTTAGTGTTGCTACAAAGGAATACCTGAGGTTGGGTAATTTATAAAGAAAAGAGATTTGTTTTCCTCACAGCTATTCAGACCGTACAAGAGGCATGGCACCAGCATCTGCTTCTAGTGAGGGCCTCAGGCTGCCTCTACTCACGGCAGAAGGTGAAGGGAACCAGCATGTGCAGAGATCACATAGATAGACAGGAAGCAAGAGAGCAATGGGGAGGTGCCGAGCTCTTTAACAACCGCTCTCACAGAACTAATAGAACAAGAACTTACTCATTACTGAGGATGGCACCAAAACCATTCAAGGGAGGTCCACCCCGATGAACCAAACACCTCCCATTAAGCTCCACCTTCAACGTTGAGGATCCGATTTCAACAAGATATGGAGAGGTCAAATACAGTAAACTATAGCAGTAAAGTTTTGTTGTAGTTGTTTCGTTCTCGCTCTCGCTCTCGCTCTCTGTCGCCCAGGCTGGACTGCAGTGGCGCGATCTCGGCTCACTGCAAGCTCTGCCTCCCGGGTTCACGCCATTCTCCTGCCTCAGCCTCTCGAGTAGCCGGGACTACAGGCGCCCACCACCACGCCCGGCTAACTTTTGTACTTTTTTAGTAGAGACAGGGTTGTATTTTAGTAGAGATGGGGTTTCACCGTGTTAGCCAGGATGGTCTCATTCTCCTGACCTCGTGATCCACCTGCCTCGGCCTCCCAAAGTGCTGGGATTATAGTCAGCAGTAAGTTTTAATAAGTGCATGGTTCACCCAATTTCTCATCTTTTCAGTTCACATAGTTCAAGTATTGCCAATAAAATGATTTTCACCATATTTTACAATGCCTGCAGTGTGCTTTTGAACAAATAATGGTTTCCTCTAAGGAGATAGGTAGCAAAGGCATAAAACAAGAATGTGGAATTTATAAGCCACTCATCACCCAGGGAAGGCACAGACTCCAGAATACAGAAACAATTGCATCTGACCCTGCTAATTGACTGAGTTAAGTGCACCCAAACCTTGCTCTTTAAAACAAAACAGGGAAAATGTGCTGCGGAGGAGATAGATGACTCCCGAGGGAGGAGGCAAAAGACATGCTTCTCTGTGAGCTTTAAAGCGTTCATTATAAAAGCAGAGATACTTATCCCTGTAAATCCCCAGGAAAGGAACTGGGGAGTAAAGATGAAGATTGTAGGCATGAGATGAATTCAGGAAACATTTTCATTTCAGTGAGCATCTGCTGACAGTAAATCCAGTGATAACTGTCATGCAGTGTGGATGTCTTACTTCTTTCTAGTAAGCCTGATGAGAGCACCTTATACCTCCTGGCATAATTGTTCTTGTTCCATCTGAGCTTAATGGGGATTTAAACATTCACGAGAGAAGTTAAAAGCAAAGAAAATGTGACAGTATAAAAGGAAAACTATTTTAATGAGCTTATTTTTTTCTATGTAACTCATCTTTATTTTCTAATTTCATAATGTTATATGAAACATTTTGATATGAAAGAAAACCATATGATCTCATTTTATCTTTTATAATTGTATTATTAATCTCTTATTAAGATGGAGACCCTGTATATGCATACTGCAATAAATGGAAGAGCTTAAGAAGCAATGGATACAATAATGATGTCAGCTTGGCTGCCAGGAACTTGATGGATAAAATCTACTAAGAGACATGAGATTATTTAGTTCAATGAGTGTGTGATAATAAAGGGCAATTCAACCTCATAGATTTATAATTTAGACATAACTAGATATGGTAATAACACTATGTTTACTTCTTAATGCATTTATTATACTTGTTTCTCTTAATCAAAACAAAGGTAAGTTCTTCAGAATAGTTGGATTACACTTAATGTAAGAAATTAATATCAGTTTTATGACTGGGAGACTCACAAATTAGTCTAACTATAGTAGAAAATTACTATAACTCAAACAACAGTTAGTTAGATTTCCTGTACATGAGATATGTCTTTGACCTGCCCAGAAAGGCTTCTACGCAAGGAATTCGCATGCACCTTATTATAACACCAGCATCCCAACACTAGCCAACATTAAACCCCATGATTACATTATTATATGTAGATGGCAGTACAATGTCTCCATATGTGTTTAGATGGTCTCTAAAGGAGTTGCTGTATCTCAACCACAGCATGAAACTATTTCTGTTTTACACTGATAGTAGTAGTTCAAGTTTATTAATTCTAGCAACCAAAACATAAAACATCAAAATCTTGAAATAACTGCGCACGATGGCTTACGCTTGTAATCCTAGCACTTTGGGAAGCCAAGGAAGGAGGATCTCTTGAGCCCAGGAGTTCCAGGCCAGGCTAGGCAAAATAGCAAGATCATATCGCTACAAAAAATTTAAAATTACCCGGGCATTGTAGTCTGCACCTATAGTCCAAGCTATTCGGGAGGCTGAAGTGGGAGGAGGCTTGAGTTCAGAAGTCGAGGCTGAAGTGAGCTGTGATCACACCACTACACTGAGTGATGGAGTGAGACACTATCTCCAAAAAAAAAAAAAAAAAGAAAAGAAAATCTTGAAATAAGTATTTTTTTAAAATGTATTTTATTTGTGCAAACTGGATGTGTCTTTCAGAGTGCAATGTCGATGTAAATATTCCTTGCTGGTAGCCACAATCATTTATATATTTTAATTTGTTGCTACTCTATTGAACAGAATGATAAAAAAAAAAAAAAAAAAACTTACAACGGATTCTACTTGTGGATATTTCCCAGGACTTAAATCCAAACGCCTGTCTCTGGTAAGCATGTGTAAACAAATTGCTTTATTAACTAAAAAAGGTCAAGTCATGTGTTTGACTAATTTAGTGTGGACATGTCTCACATTAATCAAAATATAAGCTTGGTAAGGAATATGCTATCCCAACTGGCTAACTCTATGCCATGTTATATGTTTCAAATTAACTGTCTGCTGTGTCAGATTATCCTAAACATGAAAGAAATACATGTGACCCAAAGTTTGCGAACTTTTGGTGAGGTTTGTTTAAATACCCAATTTAGTTTTAAAATCTTATGTATATTAAATTGAAAATGATGGCTTTCAATATTTTACCTATTTAGTTGTACATCCTCTGTCAAGTTTTCTTAACATGCCTGAGAAGAAAATTGAGGTTAAAGAAATTTAGTGAATGCTATTAGAGACTTGAATGGCTTCTATTATTTTAAATAATAATAGAAATTATTATTATTA